>NC_143560.1:133079696-133382727 GCF_054136105.1 Typopeltis vanoorti
GAATTATATAAAGCTCAGCCATTGTTGCCTTCATGCAATACATCGACAACACTGCACACATTTACATACACATAAGCATATATTTTTCTAATACCAACAAAGACTAGGTTAGCCTATCTCATGTATAGGTAGCAGGAGTTTTTGTCCTACAAACACACAACTCAGAGAGCACACACACAATTAACAGACAAAAATAATGCATATTGGGTGATAGATAATGTACTGCACAGGGTTATATAATCTTGATGATGGACTGTGCTATGTGGTGTACTGGGCATGAAGCAAGTAGTCCTCAGATTCCATGTACATGTATAAATTATTTTTTCCTGAAATATCACTGAAAAGGAAAAGTCTAAAACGATAATTATATACTATAATTCTGCTCCTTCTCAAGCTTTGCTGCAATATTTTAAACTACTTTTTTTCTCTTAATTATAAATTAAAAATTTATATGTTAACACTATTTCTCATGAATTCATCACACCTTTTACTTAACTAATGATTTTATTCTATATTTCAATATATTTGACAAAAGTTTCCATTTCACAAAACTGGTATAAGGCAGAAAAGAAAATCTCATCTACAAACAAACTTAGTTGTCTCGCAATTCATCTGTAAAATTTCTCGACGGTTTTATGCTAGTTTGATGATTAATCATTCCCATCCACCAAACCTGTGTCTAGAAAATATTATTCATAAATGTAAAGGAATAGCTGTTTGTCACATCTTCAGATCGATTGTACATTAACTTGTCCAATATGCTGACAATCTTTTAGGTGCGTGATGTTGTTATTTTTATCGTATATACAAAACAAATCTCATCTTTCAGAAATGTTTCAGTCAACATATTTACTACAAACGGAAACCAACTTCTTCCAGAGAAAACACGCCCACTTAAGACAAACAGTCAATATATATATATATATATTTGTTTTGGTGAAGGTATTTGTCTAGTAAAGGTATTTCACTAGAATTTTTCTGAAATACGAGGCATTTCTTGTATATGTATATATGCAACATAAATGATGAAAACGAAAATATCTAACAAATGTACAACATATCTGACAAGAGCCTGTACAAACCAGCTGAAGATGTAATAACTCACAGTATTCTACATTTGTAGATTGGATGTTCAATCTTTTCAAGAAGGTATACAACAATATAAAGAAAAAATAACCTACACACACCAAACAACATAAAATGAAGTGTTTATTAATAGTGAGTAAAATTTTAACACATACAATTAGACTACATCAGTACACCGAAAATTGCGCATACCTTAACACCCTCCGCCATATTGTTACAAGTAATCTGATAGGAAACGATAAGTAATCTGTACTTCGTTGCTTGATATTAAGTAAATATAAAGTGTAAATGAAACCCAAAATTGACAATTTATTAAATATAAGCAAAAACTGTTGCAATAAGCCATATGTATACATTAATTTATATTAAAGTTACTAAGGAATTTTTATTGTTAATATAATTTCACTATTATCATTTCATCCCAGCATCAAAAATATATATTTATATGTTATAATTTTTATTTTTGCTGCCAGATGGCGCTGCGGTTAGGTATACAACTTAATTAGACAAGATTACGAACTCCCGCCAAATACTTTTGAGCGCCTTTGAGTATCGGTAGCGGTGATGATAGATCGTTCTTGTAGTCTTGAGAAATAATTTGTATAAAGTTGTTCATGCTAAACAGTTAATTTCATTACATAGAACGCGGAGTTTTTCATCACAATTGAAGCATGTGAAATCATCAAACAAGTACTAAATGCTTGATTGACAACGTTGCAGGAATAGCTATCCGTATGATTTGTGTAATTCGTCTTCTCTTGCCCAGTGATTTTAAATGTACTTTTTATATCTGTTTATAAAGAATATATAAATTTTATTTAACAGAAATTCATCTTACAATTCCTTTTATTTCTGAAATTAAGGCAGAAGGAGAATAATCTAGAACATTTTAAATGGCAAAGGTACATGTGTGTAACGTTGTTGTTCTAGATAATCCATCACCATTTTTTAACCCATTTCAGTTTGAAATAACATTCGAATGCATCGAGGATCTTAAGGAAGGTAAGCATTTTAAAACTGACGAAACATTCTCATTAACTCGCTGACGTTTTCATAGTCTAAGATACTAATCATAAGTTTACGTGAACATTTGTTAGTAAATGTTATTCATGGAATTTTGTACATATTCGTTAAACATTTAAACGTGAATTTTAAATATAACAAGTTGTATATCCAAAGAATGGAGTTTCCGCGCGTTAATGCTATATATGCTTGTAATAAAATTATCAGCATTTTTGAAACATTTTCTTTTCCTTACCATTAGGACATGCTAAAGGTGACAGGCTTGACATAGTTTCTCTTGTTGTTTCTTCCCTGGGATCTTAACAGAGTGGAGAACGAAAAATTTTCATTTTTTAGGTCATTTTAGTTTAATTCTCAGATCATGTCATGTAACCCAGCTGCCAGAGCTGTTTTCGACACATTTTGTTGATATTTTCCTGTGAGAAAGGTGATGGAGCTGATTTTCCTTATAACCTTGTTTTTGTCACATGTACAGTGAGTATATGGTATCTTGAAGTTTCTTGTAGCACTTCATCTCAAAAGACAGTAGCCTTTTCTCATCTTATAGCCAACTTTCACATTGTATAGTAAGACAAAGTTAATAAGGGTATTGATGAGGTAGCCCTATAGTTAAAACATTGTAAAAAGACCAAACTCAAGATACTTGCAGCATGTCAAAATAAGTTATGCTTTCCTCATGCACCTGATGGTTGTGTTTCATTAGTCTTAACATAAAAAGCCTTCTAGTTTCTTGAGAGTCTCTGTAGCCTAGTCAGTTTTAATAAAACCCTTTGGTTGGAAACACCTAAGTTTGAATCCTGTCTGGGATGTGAAGAACCTTTACTGGTGCATTTCATCTGAAGGTGAGTTAGTTGGTCAGCAGTACTGACATATTCTTTATGTACACGTGGTGAAATTATGTATCACCATATTATTAAAATACCCTGTATCAGAGAAACTTAAAGTATATTATAGTCAACAAGAAATTATCTTATTGTACTCCTAACCCAAGTGAGAGCAAATAGTTTTCATGTGAAGTATCTTCACAACTTGGTATAGAGGCCCACTTCACATTATTTGCCTAAGTATCCCATAATGCAAGAAAATTCGTTATGCACTATGCATTTGGGGAAGGTCACTCACTTTCCAGACTAGCTTAGGCCATCATGGATGGTCAAAACCAGTGGTAATGATTCTTTCCATGATGCATGGCAATCTACACATCTGAAAAGAAGTGTACTATACATTATAAGATACTAAGGCAATTGATATAAAGTTAATGTACTTAGCAGACTAATCTTTTTCTTTACATGCTAACTATGGTTGGGTAAGGATTAAAACAAGAATTTAGTTTCTTTTCACATATAATATATCCCTCATCATAAATCTTTTGATGGGTCCACATCGGGCCTAATCCACACACATCTTCTCATCTGCATTGTTTGGGATTAGGAAGTTGCACAGAGAATCCAGAGATCTTGACCAAACAATTATTATTATTATTACGGGCAACTCGAAGGAGTCCATAGACTCATCGAGGGGGAGGCCCTAACATCATGTTAGAACAGCTATTCGACATTCACACAATATCTATCATACTTCGCCTTGAACTCATTTACGGTCATGGCACCAACAACAGACTAGCAGCTTATTCCACTCATTTACCACTCTCCAAGTAAAAAACCTGGCTCTAACACCCTTGCTAACCACACTCTTGCCCAGCTTCCATGTATGATCCCTAGTCCTCCTGCCACCAGTCCTCAAAAATATCTTCTGAATTAATCTTATAGAAACCCTTCAGTAATTTGAATGTTTCAATCATATCACCCCTTTTCCGTCTATCAACTGATTTCTGCAACCCACAAATCTTCAACCTGTTCTCATAAGGTTCATTCCATAGACTGGCTATCATCTTGGTCATTCGTATCTGGATCCTCTCCTCCTCATCCATAAGAAACTCTGGTGCCCATATCTGGGTACAGTAGTCTAGATGGGGTCTTATCAAGGCTTGATACAGAGGAACAATAACCTGTTTGTCTCTGCTTGTTAAAGTATTTTTCAGCAACCAAGTGATTTGATGAGTTGATTTATCCACTTTTGTGATGTGCCCCCTGAACTTTAACTCCCTATCCACCAACACTCCCAAATCCCTGGCCTCATCAATCTCCTGGACTACAGTTCCACCAATGTGATATATTGCTGCTAATCTTTTCACCCCAAAGCGCATTACCTTACATTTTGCTACATTAAATTTACATCCATTCTCCTTAGCCCAGTCCTCCAAACTATCCAAATCATCCTGTGCACTCACTATTGCTCTACCCAACTTTGCATCATCAGCAAACAAATGAACAGTTCCTCTCTGATCCTTCACAGTATCGTTAATGAACAAATTGAACAGTAGTGGTTCAAGAACAGAACCCTGTGGCACACGACTAATCAAAGGCTTTCTTTCGGACACTACTCCTAAATAAACCACTCTGATATCTCTCCATCAACTACCCTCCTATCCATTCCCATATGCTGCAGTGTACTGATTAGAATTCCATGTGGTATCTTGTCAAAGGCCTTAGCAAGGTCCGGTAGAATCACTGTAAACCCATTACCCTTATCCAGTTCAGCCGTCACTGTGCTACAAAACATGAGCAAGTTACTGAGGCATGATCTACCCTTCACAAAACCATGCTATCCCCCATACAGTATCCCATTTTCATCTATAAAATCCTGTATTTTCCTGTTAATATTTTCTCCAAGACCTTCACAACGATTCCTGATATGCTGATTGGTCGGTAATTTACAACAGCAGTCTTGGAACCTCCTTTATGCAGTGGAATTATTTTCCCCTCTTTCCACCCCCTTGGCACTAACCCAGATCCGAGACTCAAACAAAATGGTCAATGGCACTGACAATTCTTTAGCCGTTTCACGTACGACACAAGCTGGTATATCATCCAATCCCACAAATGTATTGACATTGAGGTTTTTTAATAGACTATTCACCTCCACTTCATTCACCACAATTCCCGTATAAACTGTTGGTTCTTTCATTCCTGCAATGTCACCACCTGGATGATATACTCTTGCAAAGTGCTCGCTCAGTAATTCCACTATATCAACTGATTCGGTTACCTCCTTACCATTGGCATTCTTTAAAATCATTCTGCCGTATACATTTTTTCTTTTACTTGCAACATATCGAAAAAACTCTTTGGGATTCTCTTTAGCCTGCATGGCTAAAGAGTGGTATGACATGGTATAAAGCGCAGGCCAGAACTATCCTTCTGGCCTGCGCTTTATACCAATGATGTGCCTGCCGGTCACCTTTCTCCTTAAATTCCCTCCACAGTTGTTTCTTTTTTTGCAGCTCAAGCTTAATGGTGTTATTCATCCATTTAACCCCTACTTGATTTATTATTCGGACTCTAAATATACAGTCAGCCATTGCCTCATTCAAACACTTGTTAACTGCCTCCCATGCACTATCAACATCCAGCCTTTGCAGTTTTACATGCCATGGCACTGAACCAATCATACTCCTAAGCTTGTCATACTTACCAGCCCAATAATTCCACATGTACTCTGTCTTAATTGTAAATTATCCACCTTTAGCCACCTCCCAAGTCAAGACCCTATTATCATTCTCAACAATGGCGATTATCATTCTCAACAGTTGGTGGTGACAAGGTCGTATTTGTTACAACCAAATTCTCAGATGCAGTTACTAGGTCAAGCACTCTCTGACTCCTAGTATTTTCCATTACGTGCTGTCGCAGATAGTTATCCCTTAATAACTGCATAAAATCCAATTCCTTCCTCCCATGTATGTCCTTTCCTCCTTCCAATGAATGTTACCATAGTTGAAATCTCCCATAATAATTACCCTCTTCCCACTCATTTCTTCTATTTGCTTATGCATATTTTGCCGGCTTGGTTGGCCGAGTGGAACTCGCCAGCCAAAAGGCTGCGGGTTCGAATCCTGCCATGGGCATGAATGTTTGTGATTGTCTGTGAAAGCGCTAGTGGTGGTAGTCGGCGGTAGATGGCATTGTTGGTAGATGATGAAGGTTGGTGGAGTAGTGGGACGAAGAGTTGTAGAGTTGATGCCCTCCATCGATGAGTCTTTGGACTCCCTGGAGGTGTGATGTATAATACACCAACTATTTCATTACCTGGTCTATAGCAATACCCAATTATATTTTGTTTTGCTAGCCTCAAATGTGCTCTTCTCTCTATCCTGCAGTTCAACTTCTATTCTCCTTGGCTGCAGCTCATCAGCTATCATCAATAACACTCCCCCCCCCCCCATTTTATTCTCTCTCTCTCTGTCCCTCCTGAACACACTATACCCCTCGCATTCAATCCCACTAGCAATATCATCTTTTGTCAGCCATGTTTCACTAATGCCAATAACTTGTGGCCTGTAAGAGCCAACCAAGGCCAAAAATTCTTCCTTCTTTAATACTTCTGGCATTAGTATACATGAATTACAAAGCCCATTTGTCCCATCCCTATTTTGATGTCTTATACTAACTATCCCATTCTGATTTGTTGTCCTTCGTACTCGCTCGGGCATATTACACACACATCCCCCCCCCCCCCTTAATAACTAGTTTCCTTGATTCTGCACTTGCACTTTATTCAACAACACCTTTTCAAGGCTCCGTACACCAAATCCATTCAAATGCAAACCATCAATCTTATATAAATTCTTTCGCCCATTGAACTCACTCCACACATCCAAATTCTACACCACTCCTCCTGCATAATCCGCGCATAAAGTCATTAGCAACTATGGCCCTCCTTCTGTTCTCTTCAATGTCATACCACGGCAACAGACTCACCATTCTAACTCCCTCACTCTTCTCTTTTGCTACCTCAAGTAATTCCTTCAAATCCTCTCTCAAAGCCATTTTGTCTCCTTTCAAATCATTTGTTCCGGCTACTACTATCAATTCTTTCACTCTCTGCTTTTGTGCTCTAATAGACACATATCCTTAATGTTCGTGCCAGGTTGATACGATTTTGTCAAATTCTCATCTATCACACCTCTTACTAAACAATCTCCATACAACACTCGCTCTTTCATTTTGTTCACACTCACGATCATACTCTTATTTTTCTTATACTTTTGCTGTTTATCAGTTGGTACGCTCATAAACATTTTTGCCAACGCTCCAGCTACCGATTAGTTCTATGTATTGCTCCATGGAACCATGCAATCTCTCTCATTCCATCTGTCTCATCAATTTTATTATCCGTTAATCCATTCATTCGTTCTGTATTTTTACCTTCATTCTCACTTTCAATGCCGCTCTCATAGCTATCTGGTACTACCTCGCAAATATCACTATTTTCTACATTCTGACTCTCACGACCTGAAACACACTTTAAATCCTCGCATTCCTTACACTTTCTGCACACATTCACTCCACTATCTTTGTCTAACCAGACTCCAACCGCTCTCCTCAAAGCATACATCTCACAAACGGTACACTGAATAAAACTGCTTTTATTTATGAAATTTTATTTATGAAAGAATACAATGTGGCAATCTGAACGCCATTGTATGCCTTCATATCAGCGCCATATCAACGCTAAAGGGTCAAAGCTGTATAACTGAGAGGATACCTCCACATAGCCTTTAAAGGAATGCGGAGAACCGACCAGGGCTTCTGACCTAATGTCCAATCCTCACCTTCTCGTGGTGCACTCTGTTGGGTATCTACTTGGATACTGAACGAATGAGGATGGGCTGGCAATTTGGGATTTAGCCGACCAAATTGTATTCTTATTGGTTAAACCAAACAAAAAATGATGGTACAACATGACAAAATTTCATGCTGGCTGGGGCGTCGCCCGGTTAAACAAGGCCCCCATTGTTTCTGCCAGGGAACCAGGGCGAACAACGATAAGTCAGCTACTGGAACAAATCTGAAAACCAACCCCAACTCAACATCACCAGAGTTAAAGATCGGTACTATCAACGTAAGAAGCCTGAATGGCAAAGAAATGGAGCTAGCTGAGGAATTGGATAAGTACCAGATCGACATAATAGGGGTGACTGAAACAAAAAAGACCAAAGCTGGCGAGATCTTTCTGAGGTATAAATACAAATTGTTATATTCAGGCAATGACAATCAAGGAAAAGAAGGAGTAGCCATAGTATTTAACACAAAATACGAGGCTAATGTTCTTGAATGGCAGTCAGTCTCAAGTAGAGTAATGTGGGCAAATATGAGAATGGGGAACTGGACAATGAGACTTATTTGTACCTATGGTCCCACAGAAGGTTCTACTAAGGTAGAAGTGGAGGAATTTTTTGAGGCTTTAGAAAAAGCAACTGACACAATGAAAAACGAAAAGTTGGTCCTTGTTGGGGATCTAAATAGCAGAGTAGGAAATGATTGTGAGACATACAAAAATATTTTGGGAAAATTTGGACAAAAGAGCAAAGTTAATAATAATGGCAAATATCTGTTGGATTTCTGCTCAGGACATGGACTGGTTATTACTAACACCATGTTCCAACATAAAAATGTGCACAAATTCACATGGAGAGAAGAGGCTGGGAATAAGAAAAGTCTCATTGACTATGTTATTGTTGATAGTGATGTTTTCTCCCTGGTGCAGGACACCAGAGTGTACAGAGGATTTGAAATTGGAAGTGATCACTATTTAGTCTTGAGCAGGATAAAATTGAATTTCATATTGAAAAGAAAAACATGTAAGAAAGTTTTAAAGCGAATAAAAGTTGAGCAGCTCTCAGATGTAAACTGTAGACTAAAATACACAAAGATTATTGAAAAAAAAATGAAAGAGTTTGAGAACAGGAATCAAACATTAGAGATTCAGTGGCAAACTCTGAAGAAAACATTGATTGATTCTGCCAGAGAGGCATGTGGTGAGGTTGTGTGCAAGGATAAAAAAAATCAGAAATCCCTGGTGGACACAGGAAATTAAAGAGGCAGTGAAGGAAAAGAAGAAAGCATATCAAAAGTTCCTGTCAAATAAGTCAGCTTGTGCTCTTAGAGAATATAGAGACAAATGCAAGAATGCTAAACACTGTGTAAAACTAGCTAAACAAAGTCATGGGAGGACTTTGGCAAGAATATAGAAAATAAATATCAAGAAGGTGGCAAAATATTCTGGAGGTTGTTGAAGAAGCTTAGGAATGGAGGAAAGAGTGCTGTAAAAGGAGTTACAGATGATGAAGGTGACATGAAAACTGCAGAAAAAGATATCCTTGAAGTATGGAGTAATTACTTTGAAAAACTGCTAAATGAAACAAGCAGTGATGATAACACAGTGGTAAAAAACACTGACCAGGCATGCAGTCAGGAATACATATCCATACTTGAAGTAGAAAAAGCCATCAAAGGCTTGAAATGTGTAAAGGCAGCAGGAGTAGATGATATTCGACCAGAAATGCTGAAGTATGGTGGTATAAGAGTCTTACAGTGGCTGCACTGCATAGTTCAGAAAGCCTGGACAGAGGGACGAATTCCCGATGATTGGAGTAAAGCTCTCATAGTACCCATATATAAAAAGGGAAATAAAACTGAATGTGAGAATTACAGAGGTATTTCCCTACTGAGTGTTCCTGGCAAGATCTATGCAAGTATACTTGAGAAACGGTTGAGAAGAATTGTGGAAGAAAAGCTTGGTGAAGAACAAGCTGGATTCAGACCAAATAGAGGGTGTCAGGATCAGATCTTCACTTTACGACAAATAGTCGAGAAAGCATGGGAATATAACAAAGATCTGTATTTAAGTTTTGTCGATTTGGAAAAGGCATATTATAAGGTGCCAAGAGAGAAGCTGTTCAATACGTTGCAGTTATATGGTGTCAACGGGGCACTATATCAAGAAATACTTATTATTTGAGTTGTAAGTCAGCAGTTAGATTTGAAGGAAGTACAGGAAGATGGTTTAATGTTAAATCTGGTGTGAGACAAGGATGTACATTATCCCCTCTGTTATTCATTATCTATATGGATCACATTATGAAGGAAAGTGGTATTAAACATGATATCAAAATTGGAGATGTTAATGTCAGCTCTTCGCTTTATGCGGATGATGTTATACCTCTAAATAAATCCGCTACTAGTCTGCAAGATTCTCTGACTAAATTGAATAGCTGTTTTAACAGATATGGTGTGAAGGTCAGCAATAAAAAGACAAAGACAATGAAAATAGGCAGAATCATTGAAGATGTCAACTGTCTTGTGAATGGAGAACCTGTGGAACAAGTAAAACATTTCAGCTACTTAGGCACGATTTTTAGTGAAGATGGTAAATTCAATATAGAAATAGACAACAGAATCAGCAAAGCTGGTATGGTGGGAAGTCAATTGAATAAATTCATATGGAATAAGAGAGAAATTAGTCGGAACACTAAATTAGCTGTATACAAGACAGTGTTCAAACCAGTTTTAACTTATGGATCTGAGAGCTGGGTCAGAAGTAAAACACTTGACTAAAGACTAGAGACTGCGGATATGAGAGTCCTGAGAAAGATTATAGGCGTGAACAGATGGCATCAGTGGCAATATCATATTAAAAACGAGGATATTAGGAAAGAACTTGATATTATCAGCATCCAGGAATGTGTTAGCAGAGCTAATCTCAGGTGGTATGGTCACCTAAACAGAATGGGTGAAGAAAGATTAGCAAAACAAGTGTTCTCTGCCAGGTTGGCAGCAAAACGACCCAGAGGAAGACCAAGATATGGGTGGATTGATACGGTACAAAGTGCCTTAGAGGATAGAAATATAAGATCTGATAATGTTGGAGTCTTGACAAGTAACAGACTGATTTGGAGGAAAATTGTAGATAGGAAGTTAGTAATGATATAATTTTTTCATGTAGTACTATCATATCCTGTACACCCCTTGTGGGTACATGGCAGGAATTTGATGATGATGATCAAATTACTAATTCAAATAACTCGGAAAACACACAAAAATCACACGGATACGAAAAGTAAACAATACTACATGAGATTCAAGCAAATTTATCAATTATTACTTAAAATAATACTTATCTTTTCAGGAGCTCTACAAACACTACACACTATGTATCCTTCTAGTGGCCAATAAAAAAACAAATTTATAATTTCAAAATTATTTTTATTTTTCAACATAATCTCCCTTAAGACTAATACATTTATTCCAGCACCATTATCTCATCCCTGTAGTGGTTCTAAGATCTGCAAAATACCCCTGTACAGCTGCTGCAATCACCTCTTGATTCAAAGAAAAACTCTGACAAGCGATCAAGAATTTTAGTTTTGGGAACACATAGAAGTTAGAGGGTGCCAAATCTGTGGAATAGGGTGGATGTTCCAACAATTTCATACTGCAGATCCCTTAATTTTTCCATTGCCAAAATATGTTTGTTGGCAGGTGCATTGTCCTGATGAAAGATGATTTTTTTTCTTCTGCAAACTGTCTTTTCTAATGAATTTTTTCGTCTAGTCTGGTTAAAAGATCGGAATAATATTCCCCAGTTATTGCTTTACCCTTTTCAAGATAATTAATAAACAAAATGCCTTTTAGCATCCCAAAACATGACATTTCCTGCTGATGGAACCAACTTTGTCTTCTTTGGTGCTGAACAACCTACTTCTGTTTGGATTCTGGTTAATTGTGAATCCAAGTCTCATCCATAGTAATAAATCAATGCACAAAATCAGTTTTATTTTTGTTAAATGCCCCATGCACTGTTCAGAGATTTTGATGTAAGTGCATTTTTGATTTGCTGTGAGCAAGCACAGCAGCCTTCTTGCACAAAGCTTTTTCATTTGCAATTTTTCATGCAAAATATATCCTACACGTTCTTTTGAAATGCCTATAATCTCAGCAATTTCATGTACTTTGACTCGTCACTTATCCAATATCATTGTAAACAGTATCTCTTCTTTTGATTTGTAAACTCTGTCTCTATAATTTTGCCTCATTATATTATTTATACTTTATTATGTTGTGTTCGGCTGCACCTTTTCTGATATCTTGATTGTTCTCTATTATTACTACTAGTTCTGTTTCTATGTTATATCCCCTTAGTGACTTACTCTTTCGTACAAAGATCTATTTTATCTTTCGCACTACTTGTCGTATGTCTATGAGTACTGGAAAATTTGTTTGTTCAGACTGCGCCACCAGTATTCCTTTTTAGGCATGATTCAGTAATATGGGTGGTAGATTTCTCTCTAGCATAAATTCCTTCAAATGAAATAGCATAAACAGTCATGGTCCACATGCACTTAAATTACGCTTCTAATGCCTTATTTGTTTCCTTCTGTCAGGTCTGAGTTTATTTATGAACAGTGCATTGTAAATCAAAAGATCAGACGGCACTCTGTTGACATATAACTAATTCAAAAGTACATCAATTAAATGATATGGAGGTTTCTCTCTCTACCTGTTCGTTAATATTTAGCGTTAAAAAACTTAACTTTGCAATTGTAAACAAACTATACAGCATAAATATTCATTTACTTCTCTGCTTATAGAAAAAACAGTTCTAATCTTGGAAGTTTATTTTGCACTTGGTTAGACTATAATAAATTTAGTTTAATCCTTTATCCAAGTCTAGGCAACCAAAGTTTGCACCTGAAAATATCTTCAGGACTGAAGTAAGGTGGTACATCTGTTGGCAACTCATAGCAAAGGTGGACCAAGCTCTCATCTCTCCTTGTCTTAGTATCTCCCATAATGCAAAGCACGTCTCCTTGTGGATGTGTATAATTGTATGCATTAAGGGAAGATCCATGAAGACCTCTCCATTGCTTCTGCCTTGGTGTCACCACTTCTGGAGCCAAGGCCCTACACTTGGATAAAGGATTAAACTAAATTTATTATAATTCTAATCTATTGAAATAAAGAAATCAACTTGTTATCTCACAATTGCATTCCAATTAACTAACTAAAAGGCTTTCTTATAAAGACTGATTATTCCTAGTACCTTATCAGTCCATCTAAATTATTTCTCCTAGATTACATAAAAGAAACATGGAACAAACTCACTTAGGCTCTGTCATCTGGGTCGCGCACACATTCAAATTTCTGATCCAGAGTTCTCAAACTTTTCTTCCGTCTCATCAAGGTGTTCGCAGGGTTTTGGAACACTTATTTTCAGGACTCGTGAATTCCTGTGAGGCGGCACAATGTATGTGACTTATGCAGTCTCATTCAGATGGCAGTGCATTCTTCTCCGGGCGCTGAAGTCTGCTCCATGGGTAATAGCTTCCGGCAACATCCAAGATATAGACAGCCTAGTGGACCGGCGTCCTTTTCTTCTCTTCCTCCCTCCGACTTCTGTCGTGTCCTCTATTCTCAACTGTCGATATCGATGTTCTTCTTAACACCTTTTTATTTCTCCATCTCCGGGGCCTTTCGCAAAGGGTTGAGACCCCTGAAGAATTTGCCATGAATCCTTGATCTGATATTAAAGCCGGCCATTTTTCTTTGTCATCTCAAGTGCACTTCAAAATCTGTTTTGTCAGACAGCGGACATCTTGTCTGATCCGCACCTACCCTTTTAAGAATGACCTTGAAAGTAGGCATACACATAGCTAGTAAACAAAGGTTTTCAAAGCACTTAGTTAAAACAATAACACAGTTTTCAGCGATACAGCATTTTTCTCTTGTTACTAATTTTAGACATTCTTTGTTCACCACATGTAAGCAGGTTAATTTCCCATTAGAATATATACATTGTTTATACAAAGTTTATTTTTACAACACAAACTTTTGAGATGTGACCTCTGTAAAAATCGATGTAAAGCACTTGTAAATTTCTAAGCTACATCAAATTTTACAAGGCCCACCCGTTCATGAAAAAATTTTAAGCCATGAATGTGGATGAACATTTTTTCTTTACAGTGTTTCTTTGGGTTGGATAATACTCAGGTTTGTCATCTAATTTTGAGTTGGGAACGCAGTCAGTATGATCTGTGGGCTCTCTCTGGTGCGTTTGATATTGTGGCTTACGATTGTCATCATTCCTCGTGCATTTAACCTCTTTACGATACCCTGCTCTCCTTCTCTTTCTCCCGTTGCCTGGGCGGTGACCTTCACTACCACTTCTTTCTATAATATTCACTTCTATCCACCATTGACATTCTGTATCGTGGCCTCTGTATCTTCCTTCTTTGCTGGCACCTTGATACTCAAGATGTGAAAGGTTTTTTCCATGTCATCCTTTCTGGTTACTGAGGGATCACTTTCTTCCCTATTGCTAACCTTCCTACTCACCTCAGCTTGTTTATTACCTCTGTGATTGTGGTTGTCCTTTTTGTTAGTCTCACTGCCGCTGTCTGTTCGAAATATACAAGGAGCCTGCTTTACTCCCATCAGGGAAGCTTCCTGGGTGCTGAAATTACATGAGAAACTGCGACTCTTTAAAAAGTCGGTTCCCGGTATCATTTGAACCCTAAGTCAAGAGGTCTCTGGAAGAATGAACAGCTCAGGTAAGGCATTCAAACTGAAACCACGCAACCATATGTTTGCTTTCAATTTCCATGGCATATAAATATTGGTATTTGCCATTCCACTTAGCTTAATAGGCCTCTTCAGTCTTATAACACAGTTAGATACTCTGGATCTCAATCTTTTGAACAATGATTCTGTTATTACCGAAACTTGTGATCCAGTATCTAATAAGATATCACACTGTATTCTCTTTATTCTACCTTGAATGACAGTCATGGGTTTAGTGTGTTGTTCCTTAAATTCTCTTCTTAATTTCCTTGATTTGCTTGTGGGATGGTGGCGAGTAAACAGCACATTTGATTAAAAGTGCATGTTTCTATTGGAGTTCCTCTTATCCTGAATACAGAATCGGGCTATGTGCCCAAACTTGTTGCAGTTATAACATTGTGGTGTTTCCTTTCTGTTTGCCCCTCATTACCTTATGTTCATAACTCAAGGTTTCCATGGATGGTTTTGCTCTGATTTCCTTCAGTTGGTTGAAAACAGAGTCAAGTTTATTCATCAGGGGTTGGTATAACCTTTCACCTGATTTCAGAGCATATCTCTTCCCTGTCGAAAGAGTCTGCAACACTTGAGGTGGTCACTCTGTCACTTTCGACCTTGTTTACTGTGATGGCTTTACTAATGGCTTCATTTCTCTCTGTCTGTTTCTCTTTCACCCTCCCCTTTGAATTTTCTGGGTTATTTTCTCGCTTTATATCTTTCTTTGAATCTGATACTTCTGTAATGCTGTTTATCTGGCTGGCACTAGATGTGGGATGAAAGTCGCCTAGCCTTTCCTCTTTTTCTTTTAATGCCAGGTAGCATTCTTCCAAACTATTTATTTTCTTTTTGTATGCTGCTTCTCTGAATTTCTCCTTCACTCCTAATCTGAATTGGTTAAAGACTGCCCAATCAAGATGGCTCCTTTCATCAGTCAAAATGCTCACGCTATTAACTAAAGTTAGCAACTTATTATAGTAATCTGTGATAGATTCTGTCTTCTCCTGTGTGCACTTTAGTAGCCTCCACAGGTTCGGACCCACACTTCTAACCTTGGAAAATTGGGATATCAGGGTATCCTTGAATTTATTGTATTCCAAAGTGTCTCAGTATAGGAGAGGAATACAAAAAATTCTTGGCTCTGCCAATCAATTTATTCCTTAATATGATTAGAAGCTGGAAGTCAGACCAGTTGCCAACATTCCTTAACTTCTCTACAAACTTGAAGGACAACACATCGTGGTCCTCTCCGGAGAATTATGGAATGATGAGGTGAGGATTCAGTGTTCTAAAAAAATTCTCTATCCCCCATCGTGTTACTGCTGGTGGCTTCTGAATCAACGCTGTTCACATTCATGATTTCAACTTTTCTTACAATATATATATATAGACACACACACACACGTAATTATGAGCTTCGACTCGGTTGTATGATACATTTTAAAAATAGAGATTTAATGACTTTAAACAGAGATACAATATCAAGCTTTAATGAGAACGATACAATTAGTTTCAGCTTTTTACAGCCTTCATCAGGTATCCACTAAAGGTAGAAAATAATAATATAAAAAAAAAACTGCGTTATCCAGTCATGTTCTTTTCTCAAACAATCCTCATGATGATCTCCAAAGTCACTCAGTTTGCTGGGATAGATCCGAAAACATTTTTCGTTGCAGTGATGAGTTTGAAAGGAAAATTGTGGAATCCAGGGAAATCCTTCTTAATCCTGAACATTTAAACAACAATTTGAGTTACAACATCCCTGATAGCCTTACTGCAGTTATTCAATACTGGCGTTCACGAGCGCCTGCACGCACGCAATAAACAATGGCATGTTGGATAGAACAACTTAAAAAATATGTAGTTTATATGTCAATTATGTATTGCTTTTTTACTTGTTTCTCAGTTTTTTTAGAAACTTCAATTTTTATTATTATTTTCTACCTTTTAGTGGATGCCTGATGAAGGCTGTAAAAAGCTGAACTATCGTTCTCATTAAAACTTAATATTTTATCTCAATTTAAAGTCATTAAATCTCTATTTTTAATATATATATACGTATATATACACTTTTTTGGTTATACAGGGTGGCCATAAAAGACACTCCCTTTGGAGGCATCTCTAGCTAAAATCAATAAACGGAATGAGACCAAATTTTATATTGAGACTTTTGAAGGCATAGGGAGATGATTTCTGCAAAATAAAAAAGATTTAGTACCAAAAGTCGTTGATAGGGGAAATTTTGGCGCTTGCAGAACCAAAAGCTTATGTATGGCATTTTTACCTGTGATTCTCAGTTTTTTTTTAGAAACTTCAATTTTTATTATTATTTTCTACCTTTAGTGGATATCCGATGAAGGCTGTAAAAAGCTGAAACTAGTTATATCGTTCTCATTAAAACGTAATATTTTATCTCGGTTTAAAGTCATCAAATCTGTATTTTTAAAATGTATCATAACAACAGATTCGAAGCTCAAATTGCATCTATAGCCTATATGACGAGGCATCCCTAATTGACATCAAAAGAAAATATAAAAAAACATTGAAGAAAATAGGACTGAGAGTCAACAGGTTAGTTTTCCTCAAATGTAAATTCAATGCAGTTTTTCCTAATTTCATTTCATTATCAAGAAAAGATAATAACAGAATGTGCTAAAAGAATTTATTGAATCTTTTAGTTAAATCTTCTTAGCGAAAGAATCTCAGATACATAATGCTGTCTAGCTTTTTTGTTCAATGAAGAAAGGTCTTTAACTCAGAAACTTGGAGAAGTTATGGATAATGATAACTTACATGATTTTATCTTTAACAGTGAAGCGCAAGCAACACTGATACAAAATAATAAGATAACTCTCGTCAGGAAATTTGAGATTCTTAAGAGAGTACAAAATACATCTGTTCCTACTAAAGCCTGTATTAATCCTGACAAAGTTGTAGTAAACAAACCGTCACATGTTTTAACAAATGCAGAAAAAGTTATTCTAAGCAAAAGGTCTCAATTTCATTCCCTCACCAAAGTTTATTCCAAAAGAATCTGTACTTACTAAAATAGAAAAGGCCAGTTCACTTATTCCTAATCATTTGGCAAAACTTCTCCATATTGAATCCATTTTCATTATCAATAATGCTAAACCTCCAACAGATAATATTTCTCCTGCTGAAAGACAGGCCTTAAAAAATTTTAAAAAGAACAGAAACATCATTATTTTACCTGCAGATAAAGGCAATGCCACAGTCGTCTTCAACTCTGACGATTACCACAGTAAAATGCTTCATTTACTTTAAGATAACATTACATATTCAATTCTTCAGAAAGATCCAACAAGGGAACTACAAAACCATACAAACATTTGTTAAAGACTACAAGTGAACTTCTTCACAATATTCGCCTTTCTTTATGCTCTCTACATCCTCTTATACCGTGCATTTATGGAGTTCCGAAGATCCATAAGGATAACACCCCTCTTCGTCCAATTGTGGAAGGAATTGATTCACCAACTTATAAGCTTTCTAAACATCTAGCAGAATACCTCAAGTGTTTCTCCAATAAATCTTCATCGTTCATCAAAAACACCACAGATTTTGTTTCTCATATCAAAGATATTTCCATCAACGAGAATGATATTATAGCAAGTTTTGACATCTCATTATTTACTAACGTCCCTACTGAGGAGGTACTAACATTACTAAAAAACAAATTGTCTAAAAAGATGTTTGCTTTATTAAAGTTGTATTCAATCTGGCTACTTCAGATATCGCGACTCCATTTACAAACAGAACCAAGGCCTAGCAATGGGCAACCCTTTATCCCTGGTTCTAGCAAATATTTTCCTAGAAGATTTTGAAACGAAAGCCATATCGTCCTTCTCATTTAAACCAAAACTGTAGTTGCGTTATGTTGACGACATTTTTATCATATGGAGTCACGGGCACACATCTCTCGTGGATTTTCTTCATCATCTTAACAACTGACATCCTAATATAAAATTCACTGCCGAACTAGAATGAAATAATTGCCTTCCATTCCTGGATTCGATGCTCTGATAGATTTAAAGTATCTATATACAGATAACCCACTCATACTAATAGATATCTGCACTGTCAATCTCATCATTTTCCACCACAAAAGCTTGGAACTATTTCTACCTTGGGACATAGAGCATGCTCTCTTTTAAATGAAACAGATGAACTCCAAAAAGAAATTAATCACCTTTCTCTTATTTTTAAACAAAATGGATATTCTGAAAAAACGATTAAGAAATTTCTTCTGGATCCTCTTAGGCAGTACACTACAGAAACTACTATTTTTAAAGGTAGCATCTCCATCTCATACATTAGTTCAGTCTCCAATAAATTGACTAAAGTCCTTAAAAAATACAACATCGGGACGTTTTTCACTACTCTTCCTAAAATCCGTTCTCTTATAAGCCATCCGAAGCCTGTTCGTCACCATCCAAAATATCCAGGTGTATATAAATTATGGTGAGATTGTAATATTCCTTATTTTGGACAGACTAATAAATCTATTGAACTACGTATAGAGGAACATAAGAGAGACATCTCCTATAAAAGATCACATGCAACTGCGTTATCCAGTCATGTTCTTTTCTCAAACAATCCTCATGATGATCTCCAAAGTCACTCAGTTTGCTGGGATAGATCCGAAAACATTTTTCGTTGCAGTGATGAGTTTGAAAGGAAAATTGTGGAATCCAGGGAAATCCTTCTTAATCCTGAACATTTAAACAACAATTTGAGTTACAACATCCCTGATAGCCTTACTGCAGTTATTCAATACTGGCATTCACGAGCGCCTGCACGCACGCAATAAACAATGGCATGTTGGATAGAACAACTTAAAAAATATGTAGTTTATATGTCAATTATGTATTGCTTTTTTACTTGTTTCTCAGTTTTTTTAGAAACTTCAATTTTTATTATTATTTTCTACCTTTAGTGGATGCCTGATGAAGGCTGTAAAAAGCTGAAACTATCGTTCTCATTAAAACTTAATATTTTATCTCAATTTAAAGTGATTAAATCTCTATTTTTAATATATATATATATATATATATATATACACTTTTTTGGTTATACAGGGTAGCCATAAAAGACACTCCCTTTGGAGGCATCTCTAGCTAAAATCAATAAACGGAATGAGACCAAATTTTATATTGAGAATTTTGAAGGCATAGGGAGATGATTTCTGCGAGAAAAAAAAAGATTTAGTACCAAAAGTCGTTGATAGGGGAAAAGTTTGGCGCTTGCAGAACCAAAAGCAGTCAAATATTTGCAGTAGACGCAGGTAAAAAGGATTATGCAAATTTTACGTAACAGCAGTGCTACCGATTCCATTTAAAAAGAGGATTGGGAACATTCAGGTAGTTATTCGAATGAATAACGAATTGTGCTCAATATGCGTCCTGCCTTGCCTCAGCATGCTTTACTTGTTAAGTTGTTTTACCTTAAACAGTGCAATGCTGTAGCGGCCCTTCAGGAATTTAGAAGGCTTCATGACCTGCGTACCGGTCCTATGTCAGCTGTAGCACGGAGAGCTATGATTAAGAAGTTTGAAGAAACTGGATCCTAGGAGTTAGACCTGGCTGAGGACAGAAAGCAGTGCAAGAAGAGACAGTAACTGGCGTTAAAAGTCAGCACATTGAATATCGTGGTATGTGGTCCAGGGGACTCTGATTCTGATGAATAAAACATTTCCTGTGAGTTCAATCACTACATTAATTTCTGACTCTCTCTCTCTCTCAAGTTGTTTTAGTTTAATTATTATTATTCTTATTATCATTGTAACGCGCCACATATCCAGCTGGAATGAGTGACGCAGCTGTCACTTACACTGTCGAAATGTTATTATTCCATTTTATCTGCCTTTAATGTAATTATCTGCTTGTTTTTGGCTCAGTCATCACCAAAATTTCCCCTATTGGTGACTTTTGGTACTAAATATTTTTTTTTTCATGGAAATCATTTCCCCATTCCTGCAAGAGTCTCTATAAAATTTGGTCTCATTCCATTTATTGGTTTTAGCTACAGATGCCTCCAAAGAGGGAAAGTTATTTTATGGCCACCCTGTACTTAGTTGCCTGATCTTTTTACAAAACTGTTCCAATCTATTCTTATTTATATCAATTATTGTGGATTTTATCCTGTCAGCTGTGCCATTGTCAACAGCATCTTTTTTTTTGTATTGTAAGCTGTATATTTTTGCCTCTTTATATTATTTCTACTTTATTATGTTGCGTTCGGTTGCACCTTTTGTAATATCTTAATTGTTCTCTGTTATTACTGCTAATGCTGTTTCTGTCTTACGTCCACTTAGTGACTTGCTCTTTCGTACAAAGATCTATTCCACCTTTCGCACTGCTTGCTGTATGCCTATTAGTACTGGAAAATTTGTTTGTTCAGACTGTGCCACCAGTATTCCTTTCTAGGCATACGACTCAGTAATATGGGTGGCAGATCTCTCTCTCTCTCTCTCTAGCATAAATTCCTTCAAATGAAATAGCATAAACAGTCATGGTCTGCATGCATTTAAATTACGCTTCTAATACCTTATTTGTTTCCCTCTCTAGGAACTGTGAATTGTAAATCAAAAGATCAGGTAGCACTCTGTTGACATACAACTAAAACATATTTATTTATGCTAATACAAAAGTACATCAATTAAATGATATGGAGGTTACTCTCTCTACCCTATCCATTAAGGTTTAGCGTTAAAAAACTTCCCTTTGCAATTCTAAATAAACTATACCGCATAAATATTCATTTACTTCTCTGCTTATAGAAAAAACAATTCTAATCTATTCATAAAGAAATGAACTTGTTATGCCAAGTTATCTCACAATTGCATTCCAATTGCTAACAAATTAAAAGGCTTTCTTATAGACATTGATTATTCCTAGTACTTTATATCTTATCAGTCCATCTAAGTTATTTCTCCTAGATTACATAAAAGAAACATGGAACAAACTCGCATAGGCTCTGTCATCTGGGTCGTGCACTCATTCAAGGTTCTGCTCCAGAGTTCTCAAACTTTTCTTCCGTCTCAGGCCTTAGATTTCTTTCTACGGTGTCTTGTTTCACCGGCGTCTCATCAAGGTGTTGGCATGGTTTTGGAATGCTTATTTTCAGGACTCATGGGTTCCTGCGAGGGGGTCCAGTGTGCGGAGCTTATGCAGTCTCGTTCGGATGGAAGTGCATTCTTCTCTGGGTGCTGAAGTCTGCTCCATGGGTAATAGCTTCCGGCAACTTCCACAGCAACGCCCAAAATCTAGACAGCCTAGTGGACCGATGTTTTTTCTTCTCTGCCACTCTTCAACTTCTGTCGTGTCTTCTATTCTCGACTGCCGATATCGATGTTCTCAACGCCTTTTTATTTCTCCGTCTCTGGGACCTTTCATGAAGGGTTGAGACTCACGAAGAATTCGGTGCAACTCCTTGATTTGATATTAAAGCAGACTATTTCTTTGTTATCTCAAGTGCACTTCAATATCCGATTTGTTGGACAGCGGAACCTTGTCTGATCTGCACCAATCCTTTTAAGAATGACCTTAAAGGTGGGCATACACATAGCTTGTAAACAAAGGTTTTGTTTACAAGCTATGTAAAAATAGCTTGTAAACCCTGGCATCCTTCAGGGAAGTGTGTTATCACCATTACTTTTCAATTTACTTTAATGATCTCCCTATCTTTCCAGGAACTAGATATTTTATCTATGCTTGCCATAGCTACTCAATCAAAAAATTTTAAGTCCATTGAAACTACTCTATCATTGGCCTGAAATAACCACATATTATAGCAGCAATCAGTTAAAACCAAACCCCTTGAAAACCCAGACTGGCCTTTTCCACCTTAACAATAAGGAATCAAACAGGAAGCTACAGATTTCTTGGGAAGGCTCTGATTAGATCTTCTGCCTTGGCCCTTTACTATTCTTCTGCTGAATATGCCTGCCCAGTATGGTCCAGATCCTGCCATGCTGAAAAACTGGATCCAGCATTGAAAGCTGCTGCTTAATTACAGGATGTCTGAAACCAGCACCACTAAAAGACCTGTATACTTTGCCTGGTATTGCACCCCCTTCAATTTGATGATCAGCATTTTCAGCTGACGAAAGAAACAGACAAATGAATGATGAACGCCACCTACTGTTTGGTCAGACCACAGTGCCCCAAAGACTAAGATCCCGACAGCTTCCTAGCAACTGTTAAACCACCTAATAACCCTCTGGAAACAAGACTCCAACAATGGCTTACACTATACCCTGAGAATAATACTGGTATTCTAACAGCCAAACATCTTCCATGTGGTGCCCACTTGGACTGGAATACTTAGAAAAGACTCAACAGACTTCAAACAAAACCTCATCAAATGGAGCTACCTCACTGGACCAGATAACTGTGAGTGTGGGGCAACCCGGTTCATTGAACACCTTTCTTGTCCCTTTCTTCAATCACCTTATATTCTGCACAGAAAGAGCAATTGAATGTGCAAGATACTGGAGGAACATCTGACCATGTTTATTGTATATAACTTATGTATAGCTTCTTTTTTCATATTTTACTTATTATTCACTGTATAATTCACTTATCAAATTTAAGCTGTTCTCATTTGTAATCTATCCTAATTTGTTGTAAATAATATTGTACCACTTACTTACTGCTGTATCACTTGTGTTTGGATACAAAAAAATAATTGTGGAAAATTCTTTAGCACGAATCATTGGAGTGCTTAGCCTAGTTAGCGGTTAGCCTAGTGGCTATGCGCTTCGCAAACCATATGCCTGGGGAAGGAGTGTCCTAGGTTCGATTCCCGTCGGTGACGTGAGGAGCTGAAGGATCTTCCTCAGCCATAGCCAAGTTAGCCAGTCTTGGGTGTGGACAGCAGGGTTTTTTCCCCAGTTTATTCTGGGGTTTTTCATCCCGCAAAGCAGGCAAACTGGCCTTGAGAACTCAACACTGCAGGCCATAGGATACACCGGGGCATAAGGCTTGACCACCTTATCCTGTAAACGGAGTGAGGTCCGATGATCAATGGACTCTCGACACCGCAAGGTAAAAGAGGGTATAAGGAAGATGACATTGGAGTGCTACAGTTTCAAATCAAAACTTTTATGATTATTATACATGGTTTCTATCTCATTGTATTAGAACCACACTAAACATTATTCACACGATACCTATCATTCCTCTCCTGAAACCTATTCACTTTCCAAGTAAAAATTCTAGTCTACTTACTACACTCTTACACAACTTCCAGGGGTGACTCCCTGTTCTTGCCCCACTAATGTACTGAAAAATTCTTTTTGTGGCAATCTTATAGAATCCATTTAGTAACTTAAGCATTTCTATCATCTCTCTCTCTCTCTCCACCTCATCTCTGCAAGATCTCTCAACAACTTGGTGACCTGTCTCTGAATCCTCTCCACCACCACCTGAACCAAAGTGACCAAATCTGTGCACAGTAATTAAGCTGCAGCTGAATCATAACTTTATAAAGAAATTTAATAACCTTCGACAGAATGTTAAGTGAAAAAAAGTTAGTAAGTGTTTGATGCTAGGAGACCGAACAAAAAGGCCCAAAGGAAGACTTAGATCTATTCAGATTTCCTTTAGAATTCCCCCCTCCCCCCAAAGTTAATTCGTTCTAAAGCTTCACAGCTTTAGAATGAATTAACTAGTTCAGTATACCTTGGATGTGCTGTATCATATACAAAAGAATCATATACATTGATTTCAAACTTTCTAAAGAAAACAGGAACGATCAGTAATATTTTCAAATCTAACCAAACTCAAAAGCATACAAGAATAATAATTTATAAAGTTTTGGCAAGATCTTTTCAAATGTATGGAAATGAATTATGGACTATACAAGCTGCAGAAGAAAAAAGAATAGAAACTGGAGAAATTAAATTCTTGCGAAGGACAGCACGCCATTTTCTCTGGGACAAAGAAAAGAAGCACAGAAATATGATAATAACTAAAA
Organism: Typopeltis vanoorti; assembly: GCF_054136105.1. Classification (NCBI taxonomy): domain Eukaryota; kingdom Metazoa; phylum Arthropoda; class Arachnida; order Uropygi; family Thelyphonidae; genus Typopeltis; species Typopeltis vanoorti. The sequence goes on from NC_143560.1 coordinate 133,104,260, forward strand.
ATAGACTTGGTATTGGACAAAGTATATGAATACCGAAAGAAGTGGAATGAACATATCGAAAGAACAGACAGTTCTGAAAGGATGATGATCAGGATTATTTTCAGGTTCCTGACCATAGCATATTTTCATAACTTAATTGTTTCTAAAGCTGTGAAGACGTTTCTATTCTTCCTGTCTGAAACAATTTTTTTGGGAAGGATCTACAGAGTTGTGCCACACACATTGGTAATGGACCTTTTCAGTCACCTTGTTCAACACATTAAATCTCTTTCTTTATGTTCGAGAGTGTGCTGAAAATGCTGTACTTAAATTCATAGTATATGAAAAGTATTTTTAATGCAGTAATATAATCAAACCTTGCAGATTCAGTGGCAAACTCTGAAGAAAACATTGATTGATTCTGCCAGAGAGGCATGTGGTGAGGTTGTCTGCAAGGATAAAAAAATCAGAACTCCCTGGTGGACACAAGAAGTTAAAGAGGCAGTGAAGGAAAAGAAGAAAGCATATCAAAAGTTCCTGGCAAATAAGTCAGCTTGTGCTCTTAGAGAATACAGAGACAAATGCAAGAATCCTAAACACTGTGTAAAACTAGCTAAACAAAAGTCATGGGAGGACTTTGGCAAGAATATAGAAAATAAATATCAAGAAGGTGGCAAAATATTCTGGAGGTTGTTGAAGAAGTTTAGGAATGGAGGATAGAGTGCTATAAAAGGAGTTAGAGATGATAAAGGTGACATGAAAATGGGAGAAAAAGATATCCTTGAAGTATGGAGTAATTACTTTGAAAAACTGCTAAATGAAACAAGCAGTGATGACAGCACAGTGGTAAAAAAACACTGACCAGGCATGCAGGCAGGAATCCATATCCATACTTGAAGTAGAAAACGCCATCAAATGAAATGAGGCTTGAAATGAGGAAAGGCAGCTGGAGTAGATGATATTCGACCAGAAATGCTGAAGTATGGGTATAAGAGTCTTAGAGTAGCTACACTGCATAGTTCAGAAAGCCTGGGCAGAGAGGCGAATTCCCAATGATTGGAGTAGAGCTCTCATAGTACCCATATATAAAAAGGAAAATAAAACTGAATGTGAGAATTACAGAGGTATTTCCCTACTGAGTGTTCCTGGCAAGATCTATGCAAGTATACTTGAGAAACGGTTGAGAAGAATTGTGGAAGAAAAGCTTGGTGAAGAACAGGCTGGATTCAGGCCAAACAGAGGCTGTCAGGATCAGATCTTCACTTTACGACAAATAGTCGAGAAAGCATGGGAATATAACAAAGATCTGTATTTAAGTTTTGTCGATTTGGAAAAGGCATATGATAAGGTGCCAAGAGAGAAGCTGTTCAATACGTTGCAGTTATATGGTGTAAATGGGGCATTATATCAAGCAATACTTAGTCTTTATTTGAGTTGTAAGTCAGCAGTTAGAATTGAAAGAAGTACAGGAAGATGGTTTAATGTTAAATCTGGTGTGAGACAAGGATGTACATTATCCCCTCTGTTATTCATTATCTATATGGATCACATTATGAAGGAAAGTGGTATTAAACATGATATCAAAATTGGAGATGCTAATGTCAGCTCTTTGCTTTATGCGGATGATGTTATATTTCTAAATATATCTGCTACAAGTCTGCAAGAATCTCTGACTAAATTGAATAGCTCTTGTAATAGATATGGTATGAAGGTCAGCAATAAAAGGTCAAAGACAATGAAAATAGGCAAAATCATTGAAAATGTCAACTGTGTTATGAATGGAGAACCTGTGGAACAAGTAAAACATTTCAGCTACTTAGGCACGATTTTTACTGAAGATGGTAAATTAAATATAGAAATAGACGACAGAATCAGCAAAGCTGGTATGGTGGGAAGTCAACTGAATAAATTCATATGGAATAAGAGAGAAATTAGTCGGAACACTAACAAGACAGTGTTCAAACCAGTTTTAACTTATGGATCTGAGAGCTGGGTCAGAAGTTAAAACTGGTTTGAACATTGTCTAAAAATAAAAATAAAACACTTGACCAAAGACTAGAGACCGCAGATATGAGAGTTCTGAGAAAGATTACAGGTGTGAACAGATGGCATCAATGGCAATATCATATTAAAAACGAGGATATTAGGAAAGAACTTGACATTGTCAGAATCCAGGAATGCGTTAGCAGAGCTAATCTGAAGTGGTATGGTCACCTAAACAGAATGGGCGAGGAAAGATTAGCAAAACAAATGTTCTCTGCCAGGTTTGCAGCAAAACGACCCAGAGGAAGTCCAAGATATAGGTGGATTGATACGGTACAAAGTGCCTTAGACGATAGAAATATAAGATCTGATAATGTTGGAGTCTTGACAAGTAACAGACTGATTTGGAGGAAAATTGTAGATAGGAAGTTAGTAATGATATAATTTTTTCATGTAGTACTATCATATCCTGTACACTCCTTGAGGGTACATGGCAGAAATTTGATGATGATGATATAATCATTTTAATTTATTTTTTAATTCAGATCTAGAATGGAAAATAATCTACGTAGGGTCTGCTGAAAGTGAAGATTATGATCAGATTTTAGATACCGTGTATGTTGGTCCTGTTCCGGAAGGCAGGCATATGTTTGTATTTCAAGTAAGTGCTCATGTTTTTTTGCTGGTAAATTTTGTTAAACAAAATGTTAGCTTGTTTGTACTAACAAATGTGTTTTTTATTATACCAACTAACTTGTCATAACTATAACAGTTCTCATTGTGGAGTCTGAATTTTTAGTAAGTAAAGGTATGTGTGTCTTGTATTTGAAAAGAACAGTTGTTTAGTAGCACTCATACAGAAAAGCTTTTGCTCATTATCCATAATAAAACATTGCAATATAACACCAAGAGGGAAAAAAATACATTTATTAAACTCACTAATATTTTGTTGGTTTTCTACCCAGCATCATTGTAGCACAACACCTAAGCCTTTCTGTACAAATTCTACACAGAGAAGAAATTGCACATCAACTCAGTAAGTGGTAATTGAAATTTTCAAGACATCTCAATCGACTGACCTTCCTCAAGAGATGTCAGGACATAAATGCCATTCAAAACTATTTAAGATTCCGACAGAAGTTTAAATTCCACAAAAGTAAATGCATTTATATGCAGGCAAGTGTAGTACTAATCCATGAACAGATCAGCTGCACTTGTATCCAGTTTGAAAAAAAATCGATGCTGCCATTGCCACATGACCCAGAGCTTTCAGAAATACTCAATCCAGAATTCTGGTCTATTATAATTCCCATCTCAGAAAATGCTGTTGGTAAAGAACTTCAAAAAGTTAAGAATTTATCATCTGAAAAAATTTGCATCTCTTCAACAGCAGAGCTGTTCTCAACCACAACTATGACAAGAATGCATTGTCATAAATCTATCATTGCAAACACTCTCAAAGAGCACAGCAATGCACTTAGTTGTGGGCATCATTTTGTCATCATGCCTCCCTCACTTCCCCCAAAACACCCACCAAAAAGAAAATAAATAATTAAAATACCATTTTTAAAAATTATGAACTTGCACCAACTATGGCTAACAAGATTCAGTTGGATGCGGCCAGTATTCGAAGTAATTCCAAACATCCCAAGAATAACATTCCAAATGTATTTCTTGGGATATCAGCACTTAGAAAGCTACATAAGAATAAACAAATTATTGCAACTGCAGTTAATAATAGTAAAGACTCCTTAACTTGTCAGATTGTACATTGAAATCCTACAAAATCTGAAAAGAAAAAAAATTAAAATTATTAAAAAAAATTACATCCTGATGTAAGGAAATTACCAGAAAACTTAAACATTATCAAGTCAACACAGTCTGGATGTATGCTGTCCCTAAAATTCAAACCTAATACACATCTTCATTCAGTGGTAAATAGCATGGACAGCTCCACCTGCAAACTGGATGAACATTTATTTAAATAACTTTTTTCCCTTACAGGCTATTCTTCCTTATTTTCAAACATTAATAGAAATGTAACTTTGACAAGAAATGAATTGCATACAAGAACCAAACCTTGCAGTCTCAGTGGCAAACTAAGAAGAAAACATTGGTTGATTCACCCGGGAGGTATGTTGTGAAGTTATCTACAAGGAAGAAAAATAACAGCTTGGTGGACACAAGAAGTTAAAGAGGCAGTCCTGGAAACAAAGAAAGCATACCAAAAGTTCTTAGCAAATAAGTCGGTAGATGCCATAAATGAATGCAGACAAAAAAATGTAAAAGAGCAAAGCTGTGTGTAAAAAGTAGCTGAACAAAACCCATCATTAAATTCCTAACATGTACCCTCGAGGGGTGTACAGGATATGATAATACTACATGAAAAATATACATCATTGCTAACTTCCTATCTACAATTCTCCTCCAAATCAATCTTATACATGTCAAGACTCCAACATTACCAGGTCTTATATTTCTATCTTCTAAAGCACTTTTTACTGTATCAATCCACCTATATCTTGGTCTTCCTCTGGATCTTTTTCCTACCAACCTGGCAGAGAACACTTGTTTTGCTAATTGTCCCTCTCCCATTCTGTTTAAGTGACCATACCACCTGAAATTAGCTTTTCTAACAAATTCCTGGATGCTAACAATATCAAGTTCTTTCCTAATATCCTCATTTTTTAATATGATACTGCAATTGATGCCATCTGTTCACACCTGTAATTTTTCTCAGGACTCTCATATATGCAGTCTCTAGACTTTGGTCAAGTGCTTTACTTCCAACGTGCTCATATTCGTAAATTAAAATTGGTTTGAACACTGTCTTGTATACAGCTAATTTATTGTTTTGACTAATTTCCCTCTTATTCCATATAAATTTATTCAGTTGACTTCCTATCATACTGGCTTTTTTTATTCTGTTGTCTGTTTCCACATTTAATTTACCATCATCACTAAAAATCGTGCCTAAATAGCTGAAATGATTTATTTGTTCTATAGGTTCTGAATTCACAATACAGTTGATATTTTTAAAGCTTCTACCTATTTTCATTGTCTTTGCCTTGTTATTTCTGACCTTCATACCATATCTATTACAACAGTTATTCACTTTAGTCAAGCGATCTTGCAGACTTGTAGCGGATTTATTTAGAAGTATAAGATCATCTGCATAAAGCAAAGAGCTGACATAAACATCTCCAATTTGATATGAGGTTTAATACCACTTTCTTTCATCCATATAGATAATAAATAACACAGGGAATAATAAAAGAGGTGCTTAAGGGTCAAAGTTCTTAACTAAAAGGAGACCTCCACATAGACTTCAAAGGAATGCAGAGAACCCACCAGGGCTTCTGATCTAATGTCCAATCCTCACCTTCTCGTGGTGCACCCCTGTTGGGTATCTACTTGAATACTGAACGAACGAGGATGTGCTGGCAATTTGAGATTTAGCCGACCAACTTGTATTCTTATTGGTTAAACCAAAATAAAAAATTATGGAAGACATGACAAAATTTCATGCCGGCTGGGGTGTCGCCTAGTTAAACAAGGTCACCATTGTTTTCGCCAGGGTGAACAATGAAAAGACAGCTACTGGAACAAATCTGAAAACAAACCCCAACTCGACATCACCAGAGTTAAAGATCGGTACTATCAACATACGAAGCCTGAGTGGCAAAGAAATGGAGCTAGCTGAGGAATTAGATAAGTATCAGATCGACATAATAGGGTGACTGAAACAAAAAAGACAAACACTGGTGAGATCTTTCTGAGCAATAAATACAAAATGTTATATTCAGGCAATGACAAACAAGGAAAAGAAGGAGTAGCCATAGTATTCAACACAAAATACGAGGCTAATCTTCTTGAATGGCAGTCAGTCTCAAGTAAAGTGATGTGGACAAATATGAGAATGGGGAACTGGACAATGAGACTTATTTGTACCTATGGTCACACAGAAGGTTCTACTAAGGTAGAAGTGGAGGAATTTTTTGAGGCTTTAGAAAAAACATTTGACACAATGAAAAAGTTAAAGTTGGTCATTGTTGGGGATCTAAATAGCAGAGTAGGAAATGATTGTGAGACATACAAAAATATTTTGGGAAAATTTGGAGAAAAGAGCAAAGCTAATAATAATGGCAAATACCTATTGTATTTCTGCTCAGGACATGGACTGTTTGTTACTAACACCATGATCCAACATAAAAATGTGCACAAATTCACATGGAGAGAAGAGGCAAGGAATAATTCAAGTCTCATTGACAATGTTATTGTTGATAATGATGTTTTCTCTCTGGTAAGGGACACCAGTGTACAGAGGATTTGAAATTGGAAGTGATCACTATTTAGTCTTGAGCATGATAAAATTGAATTTCATATTGAAAAGAATAACATGTAAGAAAGTTTTAAAGTGAATAAAAGTTGAGCAGCTCTCAGATGTGAACTGTAGACTAAAATACACAAAGATTATTGAAAAAAAAATGAAATGAAAGAGTTTGAGAACAAGAATCAAACCTTGGAGATTCAGTGGCAAACTCTGAAGAAAACATTGATTGATTCTGCCAGAGAGGCATGTGGTGAGGTTGTCTGCAAGAATAAAAAGATCAGAACTCCCTGGTGGACACAGGAAGTTAAAGAGGCAGTGAAGGAAACGAAGAAAGTATATCAAAAGTTCCTGTCAAATAAGTCTGCTTGTGCTCTTAGAGAATACAGAGACAAATGCAAGAATGCTAAACACTGTGTAAAACTAGCTAAACAGAAGTCATAGAAGTACTTTGCCAAGAATATAGAAAATAAATATCACGAATGTGACAAAATATTCTGGAGGTTGCTGAAGAAGCTTAGGAATGGAGGAAAGAGTGCTGTAAAAGGAGTTAGAAATGAAAATGAGAGAAAAAGATTTCCTTGAAGTATGGAGTAATTACTTCGAAAAACTGCTAAATGAAACAAGTAGTGAAGACAGAACAGTGCTAAAAAACACTGATCAGGCATGCAGTCAGGAATACATTGAAGTAGAAAAAACCATCAAAGGCTTGAAATGTGGAAAGGCAGCAGGAGTAAATGATATTCGACCAGAAATGCTGAAGTATGGTGGTATAAGAGTCTTACAGTGGCTGCACTGCATAGTTCAGAAAGCCTGGACAGAGGGACGAATTCACGATGATTGGAGTAGAGCTCTCATAGTACCCATATATAAAAAGGGAAATAAAACTGAATGTGAGAATTACAGAGGTATTTCCCTACTGAGTGTTCCTGGCAAGATCTACGCAAGTATACTTGAGAAATGGTTGAGAAGAATTGTGGAAGAACAAGCTGGATTCAGGCCAAATAGAGGCTGTCCGGATCAGATCTTCACTTTAGGACAAATAGTTGAGAAAGCATGAGAATATAACAGAGATCTGTATTTAAGTTTTTTCGATTTGGAAAAGGCATATGATACGGTGCCAAGAGAAAAGCTATTCAATACGCTACAGTTATATAGTGTCAATGGGGCATTATATCAAGCAATACTTAGTCTTCATTTGAGTTGTAAGTCAGTTAGAATTAAAGAAAGAACAGGAAGATGGTTTAATTAAATCTGGTGTTAGACGAGGATGTACATTATCCTCTCTGTTATTCATCATCTAGCTATATGGATCACATTATGAAGGAAAGTGGTATTAAACATGATATCAAAATTGGAGATGTTAATGTCATCTCTTTGCTTTATGCAGATGATGTCATCATCATCATCAAATTCCTGCCATGTACCCTCAAGGGGTGTACAGGATATGATAGTACTACATGAAAAAATTACATCATTACTAACTTCCTATCTACAATTTTCCTCCAAATCAGTCTATTACTTGTCAAGACTCCAACATTATCAGATCTTATATTTCTATCGTCTAAGGCACTTTGTACCGTATCAATCCACCTATATCTTGGTCTTCCTCTGGGTCGTTTTCCTGCCAACCTGGCAGAGAACACTTGTTTTGCTAATCTTTCCTCTCCCATTCTATTTAAGTGACCATACCATCTGAGATTAGCTCTGCTAACGCATTCCTGGATGCTGACAATGTCAAGTTCTTTCCTAATATCCTCATTTTTAATATGATATTGCCATTGATGCCATCTGTTCACGCCTCTAATCTTTCTCAGGACTCTCGTATCTGCGGTCTCTAGTCTTTGGTCAAGTGTTTTACTTCTGACCCAGCTCTCAGATCCATAAGTTAAAATTGGTTTGAACACAGTCTTGTATACAGCTAATTTAGTGTTCCGACTAATTTCTTTCTTATTCCATATGAATTTATTCAATTGACTTCCCACGATACCAGCTTTGCTGATTCTGTTGTCTATTTCTATATTTAGTTTACCATCTTCAGTAAAAATTGTGCCTAAGTAGCTGAAATGTTTTACTTGTTCCACAGGTTCTCCATTCACAACACAGTTGACATTTTCAATGATTCTGCCTATTTTCATTGTCTTTGTCTTTTTATTGCTGACCTTCATACCATATCTATTACAAGAGCTATTCAATTTAGTCAGAGAATCTTGCAGACTTGTAGCGGATTTATTTAGAAGTATAACATCATCCGCATAAAGCAAAGAGCTGACATTAACATCTCCAATTTTGATATCAGGTTTAATAACACATTCCTTCATAATGTGATCCATATAGATAATGAATAACAGAGGGGATAATGTACATCCTTGTCTCACACCAGATTTAACATTAAACAATCTTCCTGTACTTCCTTCAATTCTAACTACTGACTCACAACTCAAATAAAGACTAAGTATTGCTTGATATAATGCCCCATTGACACCATATAACTGCAGCGTATTGAATAGCTTCTCTCTTGGCACCTTGTCATATGTCTTTTCCAAATCGACAAAACTTAAATACAGATCTTTGTTATATTCCCATGCTTTCTCGACTATTTGTCGTAAAGTGAAGATCTGATCCTGACAGCCTCTATTTGGCCTGAATCCAGTTTGTTCTTCACCAAGCTTTTCTTCCACAATTCTTCTCAACCGTTTCTCAAGTATACTTGCATAGATCTTGCCAGGAACACTCAGTAGGGAAATACCTCTGTAATTCTCACATTCAGTTTTATTTCCCTTTTTATATATGGGTACTATGAGAGCTCTACTCCAATCATCGGGAATTCGTCCCTCTGTCCAGGCTTTCTGAACTATGCAGTGCAGCCACTGTAAGACTCTTATACCACCATACTTCAGCATTTCTGGTCGAATATCATCTACTCCTGCTGCCTTTCCACATTTCAAGCCTTTGATGGCTTTTTCTACTTCAAGTATGGATATGTATTCCTGACTGCATGCCAGGTCAGTGTTTTTTTTTATTTTGCTGTCATCACTGCTTGTTTCATATAGCAGTTTTTCAAAGTAATTACTCCATACTTCAAGGATATCTTTTTCTCCTGTTTTCATTTCACCTTTATCATCTCTAATTCCTTTTACAGCACTCTTTCCTCCATTCCTAAGCTTCTTCAACAACCTCCAGAATATTTTGCCACCTTCTTGACATTGATTTTCTATATTCTTGCCAAAGTCCTCCCATGACTTTTGTTTAGCTAGTTTTACACACTGTTTAGCTTTCTTACATTTGTCTCTGTATTCTGTAAGAGTAAAAGCTGACTTATTTGCCAGGAACTTTTGATATGCTTTCTTTTTTTCCTTCACTGCCTCTTTAACTTCCTGTGTCCACCAGGGAGTTCTGATTTTTTTATCTTTGCACACAACCTCACCACATGCCTCTCTGGCAGAATCAATCAATGTTTCCTTCAGAGTTTGCCACTGAATCTCCAAGGTTTGATTCCTGTTCTCAAACTCTTTCATTTTCTTTTCAATAATATTTCTGTATTTTAGTCTACAGTTTACATCTGAGAGCTGCTCAACTTTTATTCGCTTTAAAACTTTCTTACATGTTATTCTTTTCAATATGAAATTCAATTTTATCCTGCTCAAGACTAAATAGTGATCACTTCCAATTTCAAATCCTCTGTACACTCTGGTGTCCTGCACAAGGGAGAAAACATCACTATCAACAATAACATAGTCAATGAGACTTTTCTTATTCCTAGCCTCTTCTCTCCATGTGAATTTGTGCACATTTTTATGTTGGAACATGGTGTTAGTAATAACCAGTCCATGTCCTGAGCAGAAATCCAACAGATATTTGCCATTATTATTAGCTTTGCTCTTTTCTCCAAATTTTCCCAAAATATTTTTGTATGTCTCACAATCAATTCCTACTCTACTATTTAGATCCCCAACAAGGACCAACTTTTCCTTTTTCATTGTGTCAGTTGCTTTTTCTAAAGCCTTAAAAAATTTCTCCACTTCTACCTTAGTAGAACCTTCTGTGGGACCATAGGCACAAATAAGTCTCATTGTCCAGTTCCCCATTCTCATATTTGCCCACATTACTCTACTTGAGACTGACTGCCATTCAAGAAGATTAGCCTCGTATTTTGTGTTGAATACTATGGCTACTCCTTCTTTTCCTTGATTGTTATTGCCTGAATATAACATTTTGTATTTATTGCTCAGAAAGATCTCACCAGCTTTGGTCTTTTTTGTTTCAGTCACCCCTATTATGTCGATCTGGTACTTATCTAATTCCTCAGCTAGCTCCATTTCTTTGCCATTCAGGCTTCTTACGTTGATAGTACCGATCTTTAACTCTGGTGATGTTGAGTTGGGGTTTGTTTTCAGATTTGTTCCAGTAGCTGACTTTTCGCTGTTCGCCCTGGTTCCCTGGCGAAAACAACGGGGGCCTTGTTTAACCGGGCGACGCCCCAGCCGGCATGAAATTTTGTCATGTTGTACCATCATTTTTTATTTTGGTTTAACCAATAAGAATACAATTTGGTCGGCTAAATCCCAAATTGCCAGCCCATCCTCATTCGTTCAGTATCAAAGTAGATACCCAACAGGGTGCACCACGAGAAGGTGAGGATTGGACATTAGGTCAGAAGCCCTGGTCGGTTCTCCGCATTCCTTTAAAGGCTGTGTGGAGGTCTCCTCTCAGTTATACAACTTTGACCCTTAAGCACCCCTGCGGATGATGTTATATTTCTAAATATATCTGCTACAAGTCTGCAAGAATCTCTGACTAAATTGAATAGCTCTTGTAATAGATATGGTATGAAGGTCAGCAATAAAAGGTCAAAGACAATGAAAATAGGCAGAATCATTGAAAATGTCAACTGTGTTGTGAATGGAGAACCTGTGGAACAAGTGAAACATTTCAGTTACTTAGGCACGATTTTTACTGAAGATGTTAAATTAAATATAGAAATAGACAACAGAATCAACAAAGCTGGAATGGTAGGAATTCAATTAAATAAATTCATATGGAATAAGAGAGAAATTAGTCGGAACACTAAATTTGCTGTATACAAGACAGTGTTCAAACCAGTTTTAACTTGTGGATCTGAGAGCTGGGTTAGAAGTAAAACACTTGACCGAAGACTAGAGACTGCAGATATGAGAGTCCTGAGAAAGATTAGTGGTGTGAACAGATGGCATCAATGGCAATATCATATTAAAAATGAGGATATTAGGAATGAACTTGACATTATCAACATCCAGGAATGCGTTGGCAGAGCTAATCTCAAGTGGTATGGTCACTTAAACAGAATGGGCGAAGAAAGGTTAGCAAAACAAGTGTTCTCTGCCAGCCAGGCAGGAAAACGACCCAAGGAAGACCGAGATATAGGTGGATTGAAACAGTACAAAGTGCCTTAGATGATAGAAATATAAGATCTGATAATGTTAGAGTCTTGACAAGTTATAGACTGATTTGGAGGAAAATTGTAGATAGGAAGTTAGTAAAGATGTATTTTTTTTCATGTACTATTATCCTGTACACCACTTGAGGGTACATGGCAGGAATTTGATGATGATAATGTACATCCTTGTCTCACACCAGATTTAACATTAAACCATCTTCCTGTACTTTCTTCAATTCTAACTGCTGACTTGTAATTCAAATAAAGACTAAGTATTGCTTGATATAATGCCCTACTGACAACATATAATTGTAGTGTATTGATTAGCTTCTCTCTTGGCACCTTCTCATATGCCTTTTCCAAATCGACAGAACTTAAATACAGATCTTTGTTATATTCCGATGCTTTCTCAACTAATTGTCGTGAAGTGAAGATCTGATCCTGATACCCTCTATTTGGCCTGAATCTGGTTTGTTCTTCACCAAGATTTTCTTTCACAATTTTTCAGTAGGAAAATACCTCTGTAATTCTCACATTCAGTTTTATTTCCCTTTTCATATATGGGTACTATGAGAGCTCTACTCTAATCATCAGGAATTCGTTCCTCTGTTCAGGCCTACTGAAGTATGCAGTGCAGCCACTGTAAGACTTTTATACCACCATACTTCAGCATTTCTGATCGAACATCATCTACTCCTGCTGCTTTTCCACATTTCAAGCTTTGATGGCTTTTTCTACTTCAAGTATGGATATGTATTCCTGACTGTATGCCTGTTGATGTTTTTTTATCTCTGCTTGTTTTATTTAGCAATTTTTCAAAGTAATTACTCCTTACTTCAAGGTTATCTTTTTCTCCTGTTTTCATGTCACCTTTATCATCTCTAACTCTGTTTTACAGCACTCTTTCCTCCGTTTCTAAGCTTCTTCAACAACTTCCAGAATATCTTGCACCTTCTTGATATTTGTTTTTTATGTTCTTGCCAAAGTCCTCCCCATGACTTTTATTTAGCTAGTTTTATACAATATTTAGCTTTCTTTCATTTGTCTCTGTATTCTCTAAGAGTACAAGCTTACTTATTTGCCAGGAACTTTTGATATGCTTTCTTCTTTTCCTTCACTGCCGCTTTAACTTTCTCTGTCCACCCTGGATTTCTGATTTTTCTATCCTTGCAGACAACCTCACCACATGCCTCTCAGGCTGAATCAATCAGGGTTTTCTTCAAGATTTGGTTCCTGTTCTCAAACTCTTTCATTTTTTCTTCAATAATCTTTGAAGTTTCAATATTGCAAAAAGATGGAACCACAACAAGTGGCAGTGAAACAATAGAAGAAATATGCACTAATAATTTTAAAGAAACATTTGCAGCTGAAGAAAACATAGATCAAGACTCCTTCAACCCAGAAGAAACTTGACACAAAAGACATGCTAAATGAAGAATACATAGTCAAACAAATGAAAAATGATAACACACCAGGCATAGACAAGATTAAAAAGAACTTCTCGAAAAAGGGGGAGAAAGTATAATAAATTACCTAAGGCAGCTGTTCAACAAAATACTAAAAGGAAATTTACCAACAGAATGGAGAACAGGCCAAATCATACCTATCCACAAAAAAAAAAAAAAAAAAAAAAAAGATGTCAGATCATGCACCGGGTATAGACCCATCACCCTTCTAAGCCACTACTATAAAATATTCATCAGGATTCTTCATAAGAGAGTTAAATATTCCTATGAAGAACAGATGGAAGAAGAGCAAATGATATTTAGAAAGAGAAGCATGATAGATGCAATTTTCATAATAAACAGATTAGCAGATCTTATGAGAAACAAAAATATAAAAAAACTACTGCTGTTTTATTAACTTCAAACAAGTTTTGACTCAATGATCAGAATCAAACGCATTAAAATTCTAGAAAACAGAGGGTTCTACAAATACCTATTAAATTGTATCAAGAATTACTAATCAGAAACAAGCGATAGTGAAATATAAAAACAGATCAAATAGCAATTAAAAAAGGAGTTATGCAAGGCTACCCATTGTCACCATATTTATTCAACCTGTACCTAAAAGAAGTAGTAGACAATGGACTACAGATATGTGAAGGCATAACTGTAAATGGAAGAAGTGTAACACATTTGAGGTATGCTGTTTAAAATATCACTATTGACAGCCAAAAAAAATTAGGAAATATCCTGACCAAGCTGCATCAAACAAGTTACAAATGTGATATGAAAATCAATTTTAGTAAAACAAAACTAATGGTAATAGGAAGAAAAAAGGAAGCAATCCAAATGAAAATATGAAAAAATACAGAACAAGTAAAGCAATTCAATTACCTAGGATCGATGATCACTGAAGCTCTAGACTATTTCGAAACCATAAAACACAGAATTAATAATGGATGGATAACAATTGGCAGACTACAAAAAATATGGAACAATAAAAGATTAAGCAAAGAACTCAAAGATATATAAAAAATGATAATTCCCACAGTACTCTATAGATCAGAATGCAGGATCTTAAGAAAAAAAAGAAATCAATAATCTCAATGCTTTCGAAATGAAATGCCTAAGAAAAATCAATAGAACAAACTGGACAGAAAGAAAAACAAATGTAAAAGTCAGAGAAGAACTTAACTTTAAAGAAACAGTATTTACAGCAGCTAAAAGAACCAGCTAAGCCAGTTTGGACATGTTTCAAGAATGAATCCAGAATTACTACCAAACATTATTAAATGGTAGAATTGAAGGACAGCCCAGCAGAGGAAGACCAAGAAAGAAATGGATTGATAACATTAAAACAAAGCACCCACTTAAACTCCATAATAGAACTTCATAAAAAAACAGCATACGGAAAGAAATGGCAAAAATTCGTCTTTAAGGAACTCGACCCACCATGAGAAGAAGTAACATGAAAAACGTTCTTTTTGGTCTCTAGAAAGAGACCAAACATAACGTTTCTGGACTAAAAAATCGGTAAACATACCAAAAAAAATAAAATTTTTACATTACAACATCATTAGAGTTTAAGATCAGTACTATCAACATAAGAAGCCTGAATGGCAAAGAAATGGAGCTAGCTGAGGAATTGGATAAGTACCAGATCTACATAATAGGGGTGACTGAAACAACAAATGCAAAACCTGGTGAGATCTTTCAGAGCAATAAATACAAAATGTTATACCCAAGCAACAATCAAGGAAAAGAAGAAATAGCCATAGTATTCAACACTAAATCCAAGGCTAATCTTCTTGAATCGCAGGCAGTCTCAAGTAGAGTGATGTGGGCAAATATGAGAATGGGGAACTGGACAATGAGACTTATGTGTGCCTATGGTCCCACAGAAGGTTCTACTAAGCTAGAAATGGAGGAATTTTTTGAGTCTTTAGAGAAAGCAACTGACACAATGAAAAAGGAAAAGTTGGTCCTTGTTGGGGATCTAAAATGCAGAGTGGGAAATGATTGTCAGTCATGCAAAAATATTTTGGGAAAATTTGGAGAAAAGAGCAAAACTAATAATAATGGCAAATACTTGTTGGATTTTGCTCAGGACATGGAACTAGTTATTACTAACACAGAAAAGTGCACAAATTCACATGGAGAGAAAAAGCAAGGAATAAGAAAAGTCTCATTGACTACTTTATTGTTGATAGTGATGTTTTCTCCTTGGGTGCAGGACACAGGAGTATATAGAGGATTTGAAATTGGAAGTAATCA
This sequence comes from Typopeltis vanoorti, assembly GCF_054136105.1. NCBI lineage: Eukaryota > Metazoa > Arthropoda > Arachnida > Uropygi > Thelyphonidae > Typopeltis > Typopeltis vanoorti. Next base: position 133,119,687 of record NC_143560.1, read on the forward strand.
AAAGAATTGTGGAAGAAAAGCTTGGTGAAGAACAAGCTGGATTCAGGCCAAACAGAGGCTGTCAGCAGATCTTCGCTTTACGACAAATAGTCGAGAAAGCATGGGAATATAACAAAGATCTGTATTTAAGTTTTGTCGATTTGGAAAAGGCATATGATAAGGTGCCAAGAGAGAAACTATTCAATATGCTGCAGTTATATGGTGTCAATCGGGCATTATATCAAGCAATACTTAGTTGTAAGTCAGCAGTTAGAATTTAAGGAAGTACAGGAAGATCGTTTAATGTTAAATCTGGTGTCAGACAAGGATGTACATTATCCCCTCTGTTATTCATTATCTATATGGATCACATTATGAAGGAAAGTGGTATTAAACATGATATCAAAATTGGAGATGTTGATGTCAGCTCTTTGCTTTATGCGGATGATGTTATACTTCTAAATAAATCCGCTACAAGTCTGCAAGATTCTCTGACTAAATTGAATAGCTCTTGTAATAGATATGGTATGAAGGTCAGCAATAAAAAGACAAAGACAATGAAAATAGGCAGAATCATTGAAAATGTCAACTGTGTTGTGAATGGAGAACCTGTGGAACAAGTAAAACATTTCAGCTACTTAGGCACAATTTTTACTGAAGATGGTAAACTAAATATAGAAATAGACAACAGAATCAGCAAAGCTGGTATCGTGGGAAGTCAATTGAATAAATTCATATGGAATAAGAAAGAAATTAGTCGGAACACTAAATTAGCTGTATACAAGACTGTGTTCAAACCAATTTTAACTTATGGATCTGAGAGCTGGGTCAGAAGTAAAACACTTGACCAAAGACTAGAGACCGCAGATATGAGAGTCCTGAGAAAGATTAGAGGTGTGAACAGATGGCATCAATGGCAATATCATATTAAAAACAAGAATATTAGGAAAGAACTTGACATTGTCAGCATCCAGGAATGTGTTAGCAGAGCTAATTTCAGGTGGTATGGTTACTTAAACAGAATGGGAGAGGAAAGATTAGCAAAACAAGTGTTCTCTGTCAGGTTGGCAGGAAAAAGACCCAGAGGATGACCAAGATATAGGTAGATTGATACAGTAAAAAGAGTCTTAAAAGATAGAAATGTAAGATCTGATAATGTTGAAGTCTTGACAGGTAACAGTGATTTGGAGGAAAATTGTAGATAGGAAGTTAGTAATGATGTAATTTTTCATGTAGTACTATCATATCCTGTACACCCCTAAAGGGTATATATCAGGAATTGATGATGATGATAAAATATTCAGCTGACTCGTGGTACTAATGTTATAACCTTTTTGTGATTGAGTCACATTAAAAAATATATATATATATATATATATATATTGGAGAGTTTTAAAGATGGCAAATTGAGTTTGATGGAATAATAAGCAGAGTGTTTCTTATCCAAAGAAAATAACATTTTAAGGTGGAAACCTCTGATATAGTATATTAGAGTTAACAATCACCACTCAAAATGAAAAGGTCTGGGTATAATTATGAAGTGCATATTGAAAGGATCTGAAATTCGAGTTTCTGTTAGGACAATTAAATCTAGTTTGACAGGTTGGTTATACAGGGTGTTCGGGATAAATTTGACAGTTTCGTAAGGAAAAAGAAAATCTTCTTTGTATCTATTAAATTTAATGAATTGACAAAAAAAACATTACAGGCAGAGTTAATTACAATACTATCAACAAGATTTACTCAAAATAACCACCATTAGCATCGATCACAGCTTCAATTCTGCTTCGGAACCTCGAACAAGCTGATGCTACAGTCTCCCTGGGAAGGGCCGCAAAAACTGTTTTAATTTTATCCATTAACTGGGCTTTTGTATTACTGGAAGTGCGATTGGTGTCTTTTTCAACTGCGCCCCATACAAAATAATCCATGGGGTTAAGGTCTGGGGAGTTTGGAGGCCAAACATTTGGACTGGTGAAGTCGTAGAAATTTTCAGACAACCATTTTTGACTTTTCCCAGAGGTGTGGCAAGGGGCCGAATCCTGCTGCCATACATACGGCCTACCATTGGCTACCCTTGTTATCCAGGGCTTGACTACAGTTAGCAACTCCACGAACAAAGCCCGAATTCCAATGCCAGGGTTCTTCAACGCCTGTTCCTGCAGATTTGCGAGGAATTCTGCTGTACGAACGCAATCAGATCGTCTGCTAGGGATCTTTCTTCTTGCTACATCCTCGTAGTCACCATTGCAAGTCTCTAGTTCATGCCTGATTGTTTTTACTGTATTCAGGGAGCATTGGGCAGCAGTCGTAATATCCTTATTTTGATGGCGGGCACGAATCATCATGATACAAGTTATTCTCTTCCATGATTCAGGTGGGTTCCAGCTATCCATCCTTTCTGACATCTTGTATATGAATGAAGAAGGGTCCAAACTTTTAAATGAAGAGAAGTGTGTGTTAATACATGTAACTTACGGAAAAATATAATTAATTATAAATATGTCAAATTTATCCCGAACACCCTGTAGATATAAACATTGAGGTTGGAACCAAATCTGTGTATATTTCTGAAGTGAATCTTGTGGCTTTGTGAAATTTGTCTTTATCCACTTGTAATTTATTTCTCTTTGCTTCACTATTATCGTTGTTTTTTGGGTTCAGGTGATGTGGGAGGTTGAAATACTATATACCAGCCGGTTTCAGAATAATTATTATTCAAGCCTCTGCCCTGAAAAAGAAGAAATGTTGGGTCTCTCTAACTTTAACTCTGAAAACTTTTATTGTATGCCCAAAACTGTGATGGAAAAGCAAGTGTATTTATCTGAAATGTAAATATGGTGTCTTGGACACCTTGAACCATCCTAAATTTCTGCCCTTACATTATTCCCATCTATACTACACATGCAGTATGGATGGGAATCCCTTTAGAAGATTTCCTGGTCAGCTAGTCTAAGATCAATAAAAATTCTCAAAAAATACCTATTAAAAAACTGAACTAGTGTAATTGTAGCCACAACATAAACATTAATGACTTGTAGTGATCATCATATTTTTGGTGATCATTACAAGTCATTAATACAAGGAATTTGGAGAACCAAATGGGGATTCTGACCTAATAACCAATTTTTACTCTCTCGTGCTGTGCCCTTTTAGTATGTATCACCTTGGATACTGAATGAATGAGGATAGGCTGGCAATTTGGGATGTAGCCAAACTGAGTTCTAAATTGTATTATTGTATTCAATCAAAACAAAATTAACATGCTATCTGGGTCATTATGCAGATAAACATACTCCACTGTTTTTTGTTAGGAAACAAGGACAAGCAGAAAATTTCCAGCTACTGGAAGAGATTTCTAATTACAATCAGAAGAATTTTATTCTGCTCATTGCTAAAACTAAATAATCACTTCCTATTTCAAATTCCCTGTATATCTTTGTATCCTGAACCAACCTGAAGAAAATCACTATAATACAATAACAGTTGATGTGACTTTGCTTATTTGTTGCCTTCTCTCTGTGTATATTTCCGCACATCTTTGTTTGAGCATCGTGTTAATGCTGACTAGCCCATATACTAAACAGAAATCCACTAAGTATCTGCCTTTTTCTCCACATTTTCCCTATGCATTATGATATGTCTGGTATTTATTTCTTACTTTGCTGTTTAGATCAATAAGAACCAAGTTGTTTGTTTTTTCTTTATATCAGGCCTGGTTGGCCGAGTGGTTAGCGTATCTGCTCTCCAGCCAAAGGCTGTGGATTTGAATCCTGCTGTGGGTATGGATGTTTGTGATTGTGAAAATAATAGTGGTGGTGGGCGTTAGATGACAATGGTGTAGTTGAGGTTTGTTGTAATTGGTGGTTTGAGTGGTGTAGATGAGCTGTAGGGTAGGTGCCCTCCCTCGATGAGTCTTTGGACTCCCTGGAGGTGTCGCATAATAATTATAATAATTCTTTTACTTCTACCTTAATGGAACCTTCTGTTGAACTATAGACACAAATAATCATCTCCTCTCCTATCATCCTCAATTTTTGTTCTCTTCTGCTTCTCTAGATAAACCTTTGATCACTGTTCAGCTGAAATAATATCTGCAGTTCTTTCATTTTCTTCAGAACCTGTGGAATGAAATTACGATAGTAGCGCACACACAAAAAACATAATAAATAAATAGATAAATATAATAATAAAGAGGATTTATGCATTGATTATTAAAGCATTGCAAAATTTGCTTTACCTGTTGCTTCACAGATATGTAGTGGTATTATATTTAAGCAGTTCATTTACAAAAGCTTTCTTTCCTCTACTTCCTAGGCTGATCCTCCAGATCCTTTAAAAATTCCTGTCCAAGATGCAGTTGGTGTTACAGTTGTTCTTCTGACATGTTCTTATCGAGGGAAAGAGTTTATTAGAGTAGGTTACTATGTTAATAATGAATATACAGATGCAGAACTCAAAGAGAATCCTCCTGCTGTTCCTCAGTTTGAAAAGGTAATTTGTCTACTAAATTAAAATCTTTTTATATCATTATTCCACTAACAGTATAATGATTGTTTTCAGTTGAAGATTTGTGTGTTTTTCACATGCTTCATTTTCTAGGAAAGAAAAGAAAATACATAATCAGAAAGGAAAATGGATGATTGTAGTTTAGTGGTGAATTTTAACTGTCAAGTTAAAATTCACCATTAAACTACAAAACATGGTCTGACATTTACACTAAACAAATTCCTTCCAGTCAACCATTTTTAAAGAAAAATATTATATATAATATATAAAATTTTGTAAACATCTTTCAAACCAAGTTTAAATACTTCTTATTTGTTACTTATATTTGGAGCTCTTTTTATTCTTCTATGATTTTTTGTGTGAAATAATTCCACTGAAGACAGTAATATCAGGATCATCAGAAAACATTTATTAATACCTATTTTCGTTTCTTTCAGACAAGTTGACAGAGCATTGCCACCTTGCCTGAAATTCCAGTTATTGGATCTGCTAAATTTAGGAACATGTAATTGGCAACTTGTAAACACTAAAGTGAAGAATATTTCTGTATTTTCATCTTTCTGATGCACGAGCAACATAAAATCTAGTCAAAAACTTTCATGTTCAAGAAGTTGCCTTTATACAATACAATAGCGTTGGAGGCAATGTGTCGTAAATGGAAAAATAATGTTATCTAATTGTTTGCCTTGCATAAGGATAATTTTAGAATATTTGATTGTTTGGCTCCCTTTGGTCTATTACAATTTCCATCTTAATGAATGCACTATCAAAATCATTTTTAACACTCCCATCTTTCCATATCTCGTCAATTTTTTATATTGAATTCATCTCTCTCCCCCACATCTCCCTCTTTCATAAAGCCTATGGATAACTGAACTGTGTTGTAGTAATTGTCTTTGCTCAACAGATCTTTTTACTAGGTCTGGTGGTAAGGCTTATAAGTTGATTGTTATGATGTATGAGCCCATAAGTAAGTTACAATGTAGATTACGATATTGAATAACATAAATTTAATTCAACAAAGATGTTTTGCAAGGTCCATTCTTATTTTTTACAGTCTTATTCATGCCAAACACAGCCACAGGATGAGACTCCACAACAATCAGCTTTAATTTCATATTTAATTGGTTTCTTTGATAATAAACCTTGAACTTCAAATGCTCTTTCCATTTACCTTTGACAGGTAGGTGTTCTCAATATATGTTGACTTTCTGCACAGAATAATATTTCAACATCATTGAGTTTACATATACTCTCATGGGTGTACAAGATCTTCTGATACTACTACACGAAAAGTTATATCATTGCTAACTTCCTATCAACAGTTTTTCCTACAGATTAGCCTGTTATAACATTCCAGTATTATCAGATATTATATTTCTGTCTTCTAAGGCACTTTTTTATATATCAATCCACCTATATCTTGGTCTTCTTCTAGATCTTTTTACTGCCATCTTGGCAAAGACCACTTGTTTAGCTAAATCCCTCCTCTCCCATTCTGTTTAAGTGGCCTTACCACCTGAGATTAACTCTGCTAACACATTTTTGAATACTAGCAATGTCAAGTTCTTTCGTATTGCCTCGTTTTTAATATGGTGCTGCCATTGATGCTGTCTGAGTCCAGTAATCTTTCTCAGGACTCTCATATCTGTGGTCTCCAGTCTTTGATTAGGAGTTTTATTTCTAACCTAGCTCTCAGATCTATAAGTTAAAATTCATTTGAACGCTCTTGTATACAGCTAGTTTAGTGTTTTGACTAATCTCTTTCTAATTCCATATTAATGTATTCATTTGACTTCCTACCATAGCAGTTTTGCTAATTCAGCTGTGAATTTGCCAAATTCACTAAAAAAAATTTCATAAATAGCTGAAATACTTGACTTGTTCTAAGGTTCTCCATTCATGATGCAGTTCATGTTTTCAGTGTTTATGCCTATTTTCATACAAAATTTCTTATAGCAGTTTGTCCATTAGGTCAGGCAATCCTGTTGACTTGTCCTGGATTTATTTACAAGAATAGCATCTAAATAAAGTAAAAAGCTGAGACCAACATCTCCATTATCAGATTTAGTACTGCTTTACTTCATAATGTGATCCATATAGATGATGAATGACAGTGGTGATAATGTATGCCCTCGTCACACACCTGATTTAACATTAAAACATCTTTCTGTATCTCCTTCAAGTCAAACTTCTCACTAACAGCTTAAATAGGGACTATGTATTGCATGATATAATGTCCCATTCACATCATATAACTGGAATGTTCTGAACAGCTTTCCTCTTGACACCTTGTCATATTCCCACCGTTTTCTCAACTATTTTGTCATCATCAAATTCCTGATATGTACCCTTAAGGGGCGTACAGGATATGATAGTACTGCTTGAAAAACTTAACATTACAATTTTCCTCCAAATCGATCTGTTACATGTCAAGATTTCAACATTATCAGACCTTATTTCTATTTTCAAAGGCACTTTTTACTGTATCAATCCATCTAAATCTTTTCCTGCCAACCTAGCAAAGAGCACTTGTTTTGCTAATCTTTCCTCTCCCATTCTGTTCAAGTGACAATATCACCTGAGATTGCTGACAATGTCAAGTTATTTCCTAATATCCTTGTTTTTAATATGATATTGCCATTGATGCCATCTGTTCATGCCCCTAATCTTTCTCAGCACTCTCATATCTGCAGTCTCTAGTCTTTGGTCAAGTGTTTTACTTCCAACCCACTCTCATATCCATAAATTAAAATTGGTTTGAACACTGTATTGTATACAGCTAATTTAGTATTTTGACTAATTTCTCTTATTTCATATAAATTTATTCAGTTGACTTCTTACCATAATGGCTTTGTTGATTCTGTTGTCTATTTCTATTTAATTTGCCATCTTCACTACAAATTGTGCCTCAGTAGCTGATATGTTTTACTTGTTTTATTTTTCATTGAGAATACAGTTGATATTTTCAATGTTTCTGCCTATTTTCATTGTCTTTGTCTTTTTAATGCTTACTTTCATGCCATGTCTATTACAACGGTTATTCACTTTAGTCAGAGAATCTTGCAGACTTATAGAAGATTTATTTAGAAGTATGACATCTGCATAAAGCAAAGAGTTGAGATTAACATCTCCAATTTTGATATCAGATTTATTACCACTTTCCTTCATAATGTGATCCATATAGATAATGAATAACACAGAGGACAATATACATTCTTGTCTGACATGAGATTTAACCTTAAACCATCTTCCTGTACTTTCTTCAATTCTGACATGCAAATGAAATAAAGACTAAGTATTGCTTGATATACTGCCCCATTGGCACCTTGTCATATGTCTTTTCCAGATCTACAAAACTTACATATAGATCTTTGTTATATTCCTGTGATTTCTCAACTGTTTGCTATAAAGTGAAAATCTGATCCTAACAGCCTCTATTTGGCCTGAATCCTGCTTGTTCTTCACCAAGCTTCTCTTCCACAATCCTTCTCAATTGTTTTTCAAGTATACTTGCATATATCTTACCAGGAGCACTCGGTAGGGAAACACCTCCTGTAATTCTCACATTCAGTTTTATTTCCCTTTTTATATATGGGTGCTATGAGAGCTTTGGTGCAATCATCAGGAATTTGTTTCTCTGTCCAGGCCTTCTGAACTATGCAGTGCAGCCACTGTAAGACGTTTTATACCTCCATACTTGTCATTTCTGGTTGAATATCATCTTCTCCTGCTGACTTTTCACATTTCAGACTTTTGATGGCTTTTTCTACTTTAAGTATGAATATGTATTCCTGACTGCATCCTGTTGAGTGTTTTTTTTATCACTGTGCTGTCATCACTGATTTATTTCATTTAGCAATTTTTCGAAGTAATTACTACATACTTCAAGCATATCTGTTTCTCGTGTTTTCATGTCACCTTTATCATCTCTAATCTCTTTTACAGCACTCTTTCTTCCATTTCTGAGTTTCTTCAGCAACCTCCAGAATATCTTGCCAGCTTCTTGATCTTTGTTTTGTATGTTCTTACCGAAGGCTTCCCATGACTTTTGTTTAGCTAGTTTTATACAGTGTTTAGCATTCTTGCATTTGTCTCTGTATTCTCTAAGAGCACAAGCTGACTTGTTTGCCAGGAACTTTTGATATGCTTTCTTCTTTTCCTTCACTGCCTCTTTAACTTCCTGTGTTCACCAGGGAGCTCTGATTTTTCTATCCTTGCAGACAGCCTTGTTACATGTGTCTAGCAGAAGCAATCAATGTTTTCTTCAGAGATTGCCAATGAATCTCCAAGGTTTGATTCCTGTTCTCAAACACTTTCATTTTTTCTTGAATAATGTATGTATATTTTAGTCTACAGTTCACATCTGAAAGCTGCTCAACTTTTATTCGTTTTAAAACTTTCTTACATGTTGTTCTTCTTTTCAATATGAAATTCAATTTCATCCTGCTCAAGACTAAATAGTGATCGCTTCCAATTTCAAATCCTCTGTACACTCTGGTTTCCTGTACCAGCATGAAAACATCACTATCAACAATAACATAGTCAATGAGACGTTTCTTATTCCATGCCTCTTCTCTCCATGTGAATTTGTGCACATTTCTATGTTGAAATGGTGTTAGTAATAACCAATCCATGTCCTGAGCAGAAATCCAACAGGTATTTGCCATTATTATTAGCTTTGCGCTTATCTCCAAATTTTCCAAAATATTCTTATATATCTGACAATCATTTCTTACCATGCTATTTTGATCCCCAACAACGACCAATCTTTCCTGTTTTCATTGTGTCAGTTGCTTTCTTTAAAGCCTCAAAACTTTCCTCCACACCTTAGTAGAACTTCAGTGGGATCATAGGCACAAATAAGTCTTATTGTCCAGTTCCCCATTCTCATATTTACCCACATCACTCTCCTTGAGACTGCCTGCCATTCAAGAAGATTAGCCTCGTATTTAGTGTTGAATACTATGGCTACTCCTTCTTTTCCTTGATTGTCATTGCCTGAATATAACATTTTGTATTTATTGCTCAGAAAGATCTCGCCAGTTTTTATCTTTTTTGTTTCAGTCACTCCTATTATGTCGATCTGATACTTATCCAATTCCTCAGCTAGCTCTATTCAGGCTTATGTTTATAGTAACGATCCTGAACTCTTATGTTGATTTGGGGTATATTTCAGGATTTGTTCCAATAGTTGATATTTCGCTGTTTTGTCTGGTTCCCTGGTGAAAACAATGGGGACCTTGTTTAACCAGGTGCTGCCCCAGCCATCCAGTATGAAATTGTGCCATGTTGTATCATCATTTTTTATTTTGGTTTAATCCAATAAGAATACAATTTGGTCAGCTAAATCCCAAATTGCCAGCCCATCCTCGTACGTTCAGTATTCAGGTAGATACCTAAGGTGCACCTTAGGTATCTACCTAAAGAACAGTCTCCCAGAAAATTTCAACAGCAGTCATCCCCTTTATAGGTTCAGTTTCCACAAAAATTGCGAGATTGTTGAAGACCTATAACATCAGGGTTGTATTTAAACCAACTAATAGCATAAGACAGGTTCTAAGATCTCCTAAAGACAGAGTTCCATTTTATAACTATCCAGTGTGTATAATATTTCATGCACGTGCAGTCTTTCCTACAATGGACGGACTTCGAGAAGCCTCGAAATAAGACAGAAAGAACGTGTTGGCAATGTTAATCACAACAGAACGATTACCTCAGGATTGGCACATCATTTTTCAACTTCGAACCACACTATAGACTGGAATAACAGCTCCATGCCCTACGTAGACGAAGATTAAAGACATAGAGTATATAAAGAAGCAGCAGTTGTACTACGTACAGGCAGTAATCTAAACAGAAATCAAGGGGCCATACTGAACGATATTTGGAAAGATCAAATTCCCTCAGTTCAACAGAGCTACAGCACGCAACAAATCATATTACGTGTGTTCATGATGCTGAGTAGATATGTCACACAAACATGTTACCTTAGCTACCTAACAAGGTACTAACGGTTCTTTGTATTCTTGAACCTTTTTGTATTTACCATTTTTTGTACTGTGCAAGCCTTGAGAAAGCTAGTCAGTTCCTAGCGAAACCGGTAGGAAATTTGTATGAACTACATATTAAATATATGGTCAATTTAACAATAAGTCTTATATTTTGTAACAATTTATGACCAAAAACATGTATAATTTAAACGGCCCCCATTGTTTTCGCCAGGGAACCAGGGCGAACAGTGAAAAGTCAGCTACTGGAACAAATCTGAAAACAAACCCCAACTCGACATCACCAGAGTTAAAGATCGGTACTATCAACATAAGAAGCCTGAGTGGCAAAGAAATGGAGCTAGCTGAGGAATTAGATAAGTACCACATCGACATAATAGGGGTGACTGAAACAAAAAAGACAAACACTGGTGAGATCTTTCTGAGCAATAAATACAAAATGTTATATTCAGGCAGTGACAATCAAGGAAAAGGAGTAGCCATAGTATTCAACACAAAATACGAGGCTAATCTTCTTGAATGGCAGTCAGTCTCAAGTAGAGTATAATGTGGGCAGATATGAGAATGGGGAACTGGACAATGAGACTTATTTGTGCCTGTGGTCCCACAGAAGGTTCTACTAAGGTAGAAGTGGAGGAATTTTTTGAGGCTTTAGAAAAAGCAACTGACACAATGAAAAAGGAAAAGTGGGTCATTGGTGTGACCAACTTTTCTGCTCAGGACATGGACTGGATATTACTAACACCATGTCCCAACATAAAAATGTGCACAAATTCACATGAAGATAGTGATGTTTTCTCCCTAGTGCAGGACACCAGAATGTACAGAGGATTTGAAATTGGAAGTGATCTCTATTTAGTCTTGAGCAGGATAAAATTGAATTTCATATTGAAAAGAATAACATGTAAGAAAGTTTTAAAGCGAATGAAAGTTGAGCAGCTTTCCGATGTGAACTGTAGACTAAAATACACAAAGATTATTGAAGAAAAAATGAAAGAGTTTGAGAACAGGAATCAAACCTTGGAGATTCAGTGGCAAACATTGATTGATTTTGCCAGAGAGGCATGTGGTGAGGTTGTCTGCAAGGATAAAAAAAATTAGAACTCCCTGGTGGACACATGAAGTTAAAGAGGCAGTGAAGGAAAAGAAGAAAGAATATCAAACGTTCCTGGCAAATAAGTCAGCTTGTGCTCTTAGAGAATACAGAGACAGATGCAAGAATGCTAAACACTGTGTAAAACTAGCTAAACAAAAGTCATGGGAGGACTTTGGCAAGAATATAGAAAATAAATATCAAGAGGATGGTAAGATATTCTGGAGGTTGCTGAAGAAGCTTAGAAATGGAGGAAAGAGTGCTGTAAAAGGAATTAGAGATGATAAAGGTGACATGAAAATAGGAGAAAAAGATATCCTTGAAGTATGGAGTAATTACTTTGAAAAACTGCTAAATGGAACAAGCAGTGATGACAGCACAGTGGTTAAAAATACTGAACAGGCATGTAGTCAGGAATACATATCCGTACTTGAAGTAGAAAAAGCCATCAAAGGCTTGAAATCTGGAAAGGCAGGAAGAGTAGATGATATTCGACCAGAAATGCTGAAATATGGTGGTATAAGAGTCTTACAGTGGCTGTACTGCATAGTTCAGAAAGTCTGGACAGAGGGACAAAGTCACGATGATTGGAGTAGAGCTCTCATAGTACCCATATAGAAAAAGGGAAATAAAACTGAATGTGAAAATTACAGAGGTATTTCCCTACTGAGTGTTCCTGGCAAGATCTATGCAAGTATACTTGAGAAACGGTTGAGAAGAATTGTGGGAAAAAAGCTTGGTGAAGAACAAACTGGATTCAGGCCAATTAGAGGCTGTCAGGATCAGATCTTCACTTTACAACAAATAGTCGAAAAAGCATGGGAATATAACAAAGATCTGTATTAAAGTTTTGTCAATTTGGAAAAGGCATATGATGTTATAATAGATGGTACCAAGAGAGAAGCTATATTCAATATGCTACAGTTATGTGGTGTCAATGGGGCATTATATCAAGCAATACTTAGTATGTATTTGAGTTGTAAGTCAGCAGTTAGAATTGATGGAAGTGCAGGAAGATGGTTTAATGTTAAATCTGGTGTGAGACAAGAATTTACATTATCCCCTCTGTTATTCATTATCTATATGGATCAAATTATGAAGTTAAGTGGTATTACCCATGATATCAAAATTGGAGATGTTAATGTCAGCTCTTTGCTTTATGCGGATGATGTTATACCTCTAAATAAATCCGCTACTAGTCTGCAAGATTCTCTGACTAAATTGAATAACTGTTGTAATAGATATGGTATGAAGGTCAGCAATAAAAGGTCAAAGATAATGAAAATAGGCAGAATCATTGAAAATGTCAACTGTGTTGTGAATGGAGAACAAGTAAAACATTTCAGCTACTTAGGCACGATTTTTAGTGAAGATGGCAAATTAAATATAGAAATAGACAACAGAATCAGCAAAGCTGGTATGGTAGGAAATCAATTGAATAAATTCATATGGAATAAGAGAGAAATTAGTCTGAACATTAATTTAGCTGTATACAAGACAGTGTTCAAACCAGTTTTAACTTATGGATCTGAGAGCTTGGTCAGAAGTAAAACACTTGACCAAAGACTAGAGACCACAGATATGAGAGTCCTGAGAAAGATTATAGGCATGAACAGATGGCATCAATGGCAATATCATATTAAAAATGAGGATATTAGGAAATAACTTGACATTGTCAACATCCAGGAATGCATTAGCAGAGCTAATCTCAAGTGGTATAGTCACATTAAACAGAATGAGCGAAGAAAGATTAGCAAAACAAATGTTCTCTTCCAGGTTGGGAGCAAAAACGACCCAGAGGAAGACCGAGATATAGGTGGATTGATATGGTACAAAGTAGCTTAGACAATAGAAATATAAGATCTGATAATGTTGGAGTCTTGACAAGTAACTGATGGATTTCGAGGAAAATTGTAGATAGGAAGTTAGTAATGATGTATTTTTTTTTTTCATGTAGTACTATCATATCCTGTACACCCCATGAGGGTACATGGCAGGAATTTGATGATGATGATGATGATACTTCAGCATTTCTGGTCGAATGTTATCTACTCCTGCTGTCTTTCCAGATTTCAAGCCTTTGATGGCTTTTTCTACTTCAAAAATGGATATGTATTTCTGACTGCATGTATGGTCAGTGTTTTTTACCACTGTTCTATCATCACTGCTTGTTTCTTTTAGTTAGAAGTTTTTCAAAGTAATTACTCCATACTTCAAGGATATCTTTTTATCCTGTTTTCATATCACCTTTATCATCTCTAGTTCCTTTTACAGCACTCTTTCCTCCATTTCTAAGCTTTTTCAACAACCTCCAGAATATCTTACCATCTTCTTGATATTTATTTTCTATGTTCTTGCCAAAGTCTTCCCATGACTTTTGTTTAGCTAGTTTTATACAGTGTTTAGCATTCTTGCATTTGTCTCTGTATTCTCTAAGAGCACAAGCTGACTTGTTTGCCAGGAACTTTTGATATGCTTTCTTCTTTTCCTTCACTGCCTCTTTAACTTCCTGTGTTCACCAGGGAGCTCTGATTTTTCTATCCTTGCAGACAGCCTTGTTACATGTGTCTAGCAGAAGCAATCAATGTTTTCTTCAGAGATTGCCAATGAATCTCCAAGGTTTGATTCCTGTTCTCAAACACTTTCATTTTTTCTTGAATAATCTTTGTATATTTTAGTCTACAGTTCACATCTGAAAGCTGCTCAGCTTTTATTCGTTTTAAAACTTTCTTACATGTTCTTCTTTTCAATATGAAATTCAATTTCATCCTGCTCAAGAATAAATAGTGATCGCTTCCAATTTCAAATCCACTGTACACTCTGGTGTCCTGCACCAGGGAGGAAACATCACTATCAACAATAACATAGTCAGTGAGACTTTTCTTATTCCATGCCTCTTCTCTCTATGTGAATTAGTGCACATTTTTATGTTGGAACATGGTGTTAGTAATAACCAGTCCATGTCCTGAGCAGAAATCCAACAGTTATTTTCCATTATTATTAGCTTTGCTCTTTTCTCGAAATTTTCCTAAAATATTTTTGTATGTCTGACAATCATTTGCTACTCTGCTATTTAGATCCCCAACAAGGACCAACTTTTCCATTTTCATTGTGTCAGTTGCTTTTTCTAAAGCCTCAAAAAATTCCTCCACTTCTACCTTTGTAGAACCTTCAGTGGGATCCTAGGCACAAATAAGTCTCATTATCCAATTCCCCATTCTCATATTTGTCCACATCACTCTACTTGAGACTGCTTGCCATTCAAGAAGATTAGTCTGGTATTTTGTGTTGGATACTGTGGCTATTCCTTCTTTTCCTTGATTGTCATTTCCTGAATATAACATTTTGTATTTATTGCTCAGTAAGATGTCACCAGTTTTTGTCTTTTTTGTTTCAGTCACCCCTATTATGTTGATCTGGTATTAACTAATTCTTCAACTACTGCCATTTCTTTGCCATTCAGGCTTCTTATGTTGATAGTACCGATCTTTAAATCTTGTGATGTTGAGTTGGGGTGTGTGCTTTCAGATTTGTTCCAGTAGCTGACTTTTTGCTGTTCGCCCTGGTTCCCTGGCGAAAACAACGGTGGCCTTGTTTAACTGGACGACGCCCCTGCCGGCATGAAATTTTGTCATGTTGTACCATCATTTTCTATATTGGTTTAAGCCAATAAGAATACAATTTGGTTGGCTAAATCCCAAATTGCCAGCCTATCCTCGTTCGTTCAGTATCCAGGTATATACCCAATTCTTAATTTGATTTTTAACAAATTCTAAAAACAAAGAAGTGTTGGAGAGAAAAAATTAATTACATACCTAGATATTAATTGCATTAATATGCTGAAATAAACTATAGTACACGTAATAATAAACTCAATTTCAGTTAGTCCTTCTGAAAATGTTATGTCAGTTTTGAAATTGGTCTAGCCAATTTCTTATATTCTTACATACAAAATCAGCGCATCAAATTATTTAGCAAATTTTTCTGCTTGCTTGTGCCTCCAACGTCAGATTGCCTATTGAAAATCCAGGCTTTTTGTGTAGTGAGCCATTGAAGCTTTGCTTCGTCAATGTTTGTAGGCTCGCACTTTGAAATTTTTTTGTTTCGGTTATGTTTTCTAGTCGCAATGCTGTTGATGAGGACAAAGAAAACTTCTTATACACTTCAACATATTTTTGCACCACATTCAAATTCATGAATAATTGACTTTTTAATGAACCAAGAGGTGCTTTCTTTTAGTAGATATTTCTGAGAGAATGGTTTATTTTTAATTGATTTTAGTCATGACAGTGTTTAGATAAAGTGGAGGAAGAGGGCCGAATGCTAGTCACTAGAGAAATACGTAGGGAGGGTGTTGTTCCCCATGGGCAAAACTGGGTTATAAACTTGCCCATAATCCAGTGCAGGTGGTCATAAAAGCTAAGTCACACCTTTCATTTTGTCCCTTCTAAGAATTCGGTATTCCAAGAACTCCCCAATCAATTAAGAATGTTTGCATGCTTACAAAATTTATGTTATATTCATATAGTACACTCATTATAAAAGTGAGCAAGTGTATGGGAATATGCCTAAATTAGTCTTTATGGCTTTTTGCTCATTATAGCCATGATCTTATTTCCGTACTCATTACAACAAAGTTCAACTGTATCTAATTCATTTCATCCTGAAATGCATTGCCTTACATTTCGCAACATTAAATTGACAACCATTGTCCTTTGCCTTTAATTAGAAACCTTTTCTTGCAACATATTTGCAAAGTACTTGGTCACATGTATCACTATGTTCTAGGCAGCTATTTAAGAATACTGCTGGTCAGTAATCATCAATCATGTTGATCACGATGGAAAAAACAAGGGATCTTTTGGAGTTCAATGCAGACCTTATTTTCGGAGCCAATCTGGCTGTAGCACAAATTTGAAACCGGCAGAGCTGACTGCTTTTTCAAAAGGTGAGATATCCTGTGTATTTAATCAGTGGGAAAATAACCAACGTTGCTTGTCAAAAATGTGTATCTGTGATCCTGAGAGAGTATCAGGAACAAGATTGCTGTCATCTGAGAAGACTTGTACAGACAAACAGAACTTGCTGTGTTCAGCAATTGACCGAAGCATTTAATGTAGACTGTTTCCGACATATACTGTATCTCACTGAACTTGCACTGGGAATTGAAGATCGGTAATGGCAGACACAAAAGGAGGTCCAATACAGTATTAAATAAGTTTTAATTCAGTGGCTGGTATGTGCTCATCACCTCTGGATCCTCTCCATGTGTTGTTTCAAGTAATTATCACTGGTGTTGTGTCCCAATTTATGATTATTATTCTAACAATTATCCTTACAAGTGAAATTCTACTTATCTTTATCCAACTTTCATCTGTGTATGAGATATTACCCAAAATACAAATATTTAAGCTATTTCTCCCCTTAGTGTCCCTAATATTTATATTATACTGCGCCTTTTAGGACATTTAGTTTGAGATATTAAATACAAAAACAAGGAGCAATTACCAAAATATGTCTGAATGTGAAACAATATTGCAGTCATGACACTTTATCTCGTTACTCATCTAAATATTCTCCCCTCCCGCGTGATTAGGTTCGTACATTTTCAAGTGGTGCATTAGGCAGCAATTTCAGACAACCGTATTATCAATGAACAAAGGTTTATTAAACTCATTAGCATGGTACAATTCAATTTCTAATATATATATATAACTCAATTCAATACTAAGAAAACATTTACAAAATAACATTAGCTAATCACAAGTATTTGGCAAAGATCCTATATGGGTATTGCGATCATGCCGCCATAACAAATTCAACACATACACTCATGTATAATCCCAGGTCTAATTAACACTTTAGTTAAGACTATATTAGTCTGAATACGCTATATGCTGTAGCACATGGACATATGTGATCAACTCACTCTATTTAACTATAAACTAAGTAGATTAAACTATCCTTTCACTGTGCTAAAACATAACTTTGACATTTAAAACTTTCCTATAAGTCACAATACACATGCATAAATCTCAGAACACTTGAATAGTTATATAATTAATATTAACAAGCATACTCTCATTACAATCAGTCATATACTATAGTCCTAGTATAATTTTCCTTAGTCTCTTCAACTGTTCAGTAATAGAACAATGATTACAATTGCCTACAATTTCAATTAACATGAGATTTTTACAGTACATTTTGATTTGAGTTTTCTATATTGGCCTCTACCGTTTTTCCTATTGTACTATCCTGGGATGGACTCCTCTATAATCTGTCACTCCTAAGTTCTTTTGGCATTAAACTGGGCTTTTGCGATCTTAACTTTTCGTACTTGAATTAAGGACACATTATTGTATAGATGATCACACTTAGAATCATCTATACAATGGCTGTGAAACTCACCATGTTGTCACAGAATGATGAAACACATAGACAATATCTTCTTTCCTTTAGCTAAATGACATTCCTCGTTTCTTACCATAGGAATACAGAATCGAAATCCCGTTCCCTTGTTGTGTCGGACAGAGATTAACTCCAACCCTGCCACTCAGGAAAACCGCATGAAAAACCTATACGAAAAAGCTCGTGAAGAAACTATCCGGGAAAAAGCCTCGTGTGTGTGTGGGGGGGGGGGGTCTAACCCTTTTATACCTTGACCTCTACCGGCACCTTCTTTAATTTCTTTTCTCCGCCCCTTACTGGATTCGACTTCACCGACCAATTAGGGTGGGGTTTTTCTGCCCAACATCCTGCAGTCGGCGAGCACGTGACGACGTCTCAATTCGGGAATTGACCCTGAGCAATAGCCTCAAATTAACCCCCCCCCCCCCCCTTCCAAAATTTTCTAAGAATTTACTTAATATTTTAATCTCTCATTTCAGGTGTTAAAACTAGCCTCTCACATACAATTTCTTATGACTAATCTTTTCTCTCTTACTTAGTTAATTTTTTCATATCACAACTGTAATTTATTCCTTCTTTTATTATTTAGTTCAACAAACACTTTTTGTTATATATTTTACTTGTGTGCAAGAATATTTTTCTTTCTTTAAATAATTTATGTATTAGCTCTTATACAGGGATTTTATTTTATTTTCTCTTCATGTTACACCATGACAACTGAAAATTCCATATAGTGAAGGTATCAGGGTGTAACACTGGATAACTGTATAAATTCTATTTTCATCTTGCCTTTTCCTCTTCACAATCTATATCCGTATAATAATTGCTCAGCCTGCATTCATTGTGCTAATCTGCTGATGATGGCATCCACATCTTCCTCTGTACTCCCAGGTCTATGGCAGCAACCAGCAGTATATTTTGGCCTTGACCTCAACAAGTTTGCCTCAAATGAACATCTCTCTTAGACCTACAATCCTCCTTAACTTCTATTTTTATTGAAGTTCTTCAGCTATCAATAATACCTCCTCTCCTGCCCCATTCCCTCTATCTTCTCTGATAATATGGTATTCCTTACGTTCTAGCTCTGTAACTACATCATTCTTTGTTATTAGCCAGGTCTCGCTGATGCCGTTAATTTTTGGCCGAGTCAAGATAACTAATGTCAAAAAACTCCTCATTTCTGAATTCGTGTACATGCATTTCAACATCCCCTTCCCTTGGGCCTACAGTTATCTTTGCATAATATCATTGCCAACCCATTCAGATTTGAAACCTGGCAAACTACACCCAGGTGTTCAGTCATTTCTGCACTCATGCTGAATTGTCCCAGGGGTGGCTAGACACATGCTTTAATCCCCCTAATATCTATCTCTAGTGTCCCTGGTGTTTTACTTCCGAATTCTCACTAAACAACATTCTTCAAACATCTAACTGTAAAACCATTGCAATGTAGTCCCTTGAGGCATAAGTGCTTTCATCCAACAAATTCACTTCATACATCTATAAACTACACACCATTTCTCAGTTCTGTTCTATCTTACCAAGGCAGTACACTGAGGTCTTTACTTACTTTCTTACTCTTTGCTTTTTTCAACAACTCTTTCATATCTTTTCTAATTCTATATTTCTCTTTCTTTTATCTTTCTATCTTATATCTTTCAAATCATTTGTACCTACCAAAACGATCAACTTTTTCACATCTCTCTCTCTCTCCTGCAAACTAACAGTTTTGCTAACATCCTTGAACTTCATACCTGGGAACATGCTTTTGTCACTTTCTTAGTCTCCTCATTTCTGAAATGTTGCAAAATGTTAAATAAGAATAGTGATAGGTGATTTCAGAATCAAAAAGTCATCAAGAGGTCTGTTTTCTCATACCTCATCAGTACAAATATTTAACAAGTGTCAAATCATTGCGTCAAGTGCTTTGTGTCATTCACATTACTGATTACCCTGAATATCCTTGCATCAATAGCAAATAGCAGTATGTCTCCTATAAATCCTTTCCAATGTCTTTAATGTAAAGATATATCACTGTGATGGTCACTAACATTCATGTGAGTTGTAAAGCTGGTGACAGTGTATTTATATTAGGATCTCTTTATGAGCGCATTAATCCATTCGCAGCGTAGTATTGTGTTATACAAATAAGTGTTTGCTTACTGGGCCCCCCCCCCCCCTCCTCTGTGTGAGGAATCTCCCGGTGATGGTTCTAGTCCTTATTCTTGTGCTGTGCTTTTCTTTAAGACTTCCTTACCTGTCTCTTCCAGACCACCATCACAGGGATCCAGTGCCTTGTTGCCATATTTGCCTTGCAGTGTCATCTGTGGATACCTGAAAAGTGTAGGTATCCTGTTAGTCTTGCTTTACTTTAGCCACTGCTCTGATAAGAGAGTTGGCTAATGGACTTGCCTGCAAGGTTTAGCAGTGTCACAAAAAGTTTCTTGTCCATGCTCAAGGTATGGTGGGGTGACAGTATAACAGTCATCATGAGGAGAATACTCATTAATATCCAGGATAGCCATGGCATTCCAATATTACACTTGTCTGAAGAATGCCCACTCAGAAAAATGGTTGGCATGATCTCTAAAATCAGTCAAGATAGAGCAATTCCTTTGTGCAACATTTTTCATAGAAATATACCAATTAGTTATCCCTCAAAAAGTGTTGAACTAGAGTGGGATATTCTTGGTGTACCAGATGGAATCAGTTCTAAAATTTAAATATCAAGTGCCTACCACAAGGAGAATACTTACATGGAGATGGTCACCTGATACTGACCAGGAATATCATTTCTACTTTCATCACACCTAAACCATCTGTGACAGCAGGATATCTAAACTGTCCAGTTAGGCTCTACATCCTGAACCCTTCACTCCACTTTAAATGTCAACAGCATGATCATTCTCAAATTTCTTGTTGTGGCTTTGTGTCTGTGCCCAATATGGCAATGAAGTTCACAAGAACAATGCCTATCTCTGATCCAGAGCAATTTAATAATAAGGTGATAGGCCAAATAAAGCAAAATGATAAATCATTTTGCTCTATTTGGCAGAGCTCAAGACTGATACTATCAACATAAGAAGCATCAATGGACCTAGCAGAAGAATTGGATAAGTACCAGATCAATATAACTGTGACTGAAACAAAGAAGACAAAAACAGGTGAGGTCTTTCTAAGCAACAAATTGAAAAAAAAATTATTCAGGGAAAACTGAGTATCTATGGTAGTCAACACCAAATATCAGGATAATCTTCTTAAATGGCAGGCAAAATCAAATAGTGATGTATGCAAATATTAGAATGAGGAACTAGACAATGTGACATTTGTGGAGGAAATATTTGAGACATTAGAGAAAGCAGCTGACACAACAAAAAAAAGAAAAATTGGTCCTTGTTGGAGATCTAAATGGCAGAGTAAGAAAGTTTTGGGAAAATTTGGAGAAAAGTGCAACGCTAATAATGGTAGATGCCTGCTGGATTTCTGTTCAGGACATAGATTAGTTATTACTAACACCATGGTCCAACATAAAAATGTGCACAAATTCACATGAAGAGAAGTTGTAAGAAATAAGAAAGGTCTCATTGACTGTTATTGTCGACAGTGATATTTTCCCACTGGGTCATGACACATGAGTATATAGAGGATTTGAAATGTGATCACTATTTAGTTTTGAGCAGGATAAAATTGAATTTCATATTGAAAAGAAGAGTATGTAAGAAAGTTTTTTTTTTTAATGAATCAGAGTTGAGCAGTTTTCAGAGGTGAACTGTAAACTCAAATACACTTTGTAATTTCTATGGCAAAACCTGAAGAAAGCTAATTGATTCAGCCAGAGAGACATGTGGTGAGGTTGTCTGAAAGGATAGAAAAATCAGAACTCCGTAGTGGACTTAGAAAGTTAAAGAGGCAGTCAAGAAAAAAAAAAAGAAAAAAGAAAGCATATAGAAAGTTCCTGGCAAGTTTGTGCTCTTAGAGAATACAGAGAAAAATGTAAGAAAGCAAAGTGCTGTGTAAAACTAGCTAAACAAAAATCATGGGCAGACTGTTGAGAACAGAAAATAAATACAGGAAGGTGTGAAATATTCTGGAGGCTATTGAAAAAGCTTAGAAATAGAGGGAAAAGTTCTGTAACAGGAATCACAGATGATAAAGGTGACATGAAAACTGAAGATAAAGAATATTTTAAATTAAGGGGATATAAAATCCACATTGTTTTAAAACCGAATAAGAAACTCAAAGATTGGAATCGGAGAGTTTCATGCCGAATATAGTAAACTATAAAGTATCAGTGATCACTAGCGTGAGCTAATGCAAGTGACCCTAGTACGTAGTACAATATCGGACAACTCGTTGCAAAGATGGGGAAAGTTCAGATCGCTATTCTTAGGTATTTTCCATAATGTAAAAACACATTTCCTAGGAAATATATGCTGTTATTACATTATGGAGGGAGGTCACTACCCAGACCGGTTTCAGCCTTTTTTGAGGCTTCATCAGTGAGTAGCTAGACCATAATACCAAAGTGTATAGCGAAAAGAACTTATATACTCTGCTATACGAGTTTCCGAAGAAGGTGCAACCATTAAGTTACTTAAATATAAAGAGCTAATAAGCTTCATTTCGGCGATATAAATAATATTTTAAATTAAGGGGATATAATATCCACATTGTTTTAAAACCGAATAAGAAACTCAAAGATTGGAATCGGAGTTTCATGCCGAATATAGTAAACTATAAAGTATCGACGATCAC
This sequence comes from Typopeltis vanoorti, assembly GCF_054136105.1. Taxonomy (NCBI): domain Eukaryota; kingdom Metazoa; phylum Arthropoda; class Arachnida; order Uropygi; family Thelyphonidae; genus Typopeltis; species Typopeltis vanoorti. The sequence continues at coordinate 133,142,445 of NC_143560.1, forward strand.
TAGCGTGAGCTAATGCAAGTAACCCTAGTACGTAGTACAATATCGGACAACTCGTTGCAAAGGTGGGGGAATGTGGCAATGTGGATTTTATATCCCCTTAATTTAAAATATTGTTTATATCGCCGAAATGAAGCTTATTAGCTCTTTATATTTAAGTAACTGAAGATAAAGATATACTGGAAGATGCTTTTGTTGTAAAATTAGGTATGAGACAAAAGTGCATATTATCTCAAATATTATCATCTGTATGGATTACATTATGAATGAAAGTGGCATTAGGGTTGATATCAGAATTGGAGTTAGTCAGCAGTTTAGTTGGTGCAGATGTTATAAATAAATTCAATACAAGTTTGAGGATGTCTTAACTAAATTGAATAACTTGTAACAAATTTGGCATGAAAGCCTGCAATAAAAAACCAGTGTGTGAAAATAGGCAGGAACATTAAAAACATCAGCTGCATCTTGAATTGAGAACATATTTTGAAAAAATAAAAATAAAACATTTCAACTATCAGATCACAATTATTGGTGAAGGTGACTAGGATGTTTAGGAAATGATGTATAAGTATGTGGATATATGGAGAAATTTTGAAGGGATAGAGTTGTTTGCTTGAGATGGTCTACATTTCATTGAGAATAGCAGTGTGAAGCTGGATGGATCTTCTTGAGTAAAGAAGAGTGTTCATGGCAGGGAAACAAAAATTGGATGGTGGAACTGTGAGTGTAAGGCTATGAGGATCAGTGCAAGAAAGATAAGGAGGACGAGGGATAGGCTTCTTGCTTATTTACTGATTGAATATAGCTTATCTTAAAAAGACTCGAGATAAAAGAGGTGGTGGGGTTATTACTGATATATCAGGAGAGTTTTATATCCTCTCCATGTGCAATTTTTAAGAATCTGATTATTTATAGCTTTGGGAGCCTTTTCTATGGGGTTGAGGCGAGTATGAATTTTGATATTTGGTGTTGTTTGTTATAAGCTGGGAAATTTGAGAGAGATAATTCAGAAATATTCAGGTATATGATAATGAGTGACTTTTAACTATTGAGGATTGACTGGATGCAGGAAGTAACTTGTATGGTGATATTGAATTCTCAAACTGCTGAGTAAATTAATAAATTTAATAAACTAAATTTATTATAGTCTAACCAAGCGAAAAAAAACTTCCAACATCTTTCTCTAAATCCAGAGTAATTTAATAATAAGGTGGTACACCTTTTGGCAACTCATATAGATAAATATGACTTCTGTTGCTTCTGCCTTGGTATCGCTGCTTCTGGGTCTGGCTCCCACTGACAAGACCTCAATAAAGGTTGAAACTGGTCTGGGTAGTGGCCCTTCCCTTAATGCATAGCATTATACATGTCTACAAGGAGATGTGCTTTGCATTATGGGAGATACTGAGACAAGGAGTGATGCTTGGTCCACCTTTACCATGAGTTGCCTCAGTCCTGAAGATTCTTCAGGTGTAAACTTTGTTTGCTTACACTTGGATAAAGGATTAAACTAAATTTATTATTGTTACAGAGGATGTTTAAAGAACAAGGAATATAAGTCATAGCTGGGGAAGGACAAGCATAGTAAGGTAGGAGAAATTTGCATGTGAAAGATGACTGAGGTACAAAGTTAAATCTTAGAGAAGTTTATGGTTGCTAGTGGAAGAAAATATGACTTCAATTGATGACGTCATTACAAGGATCATGTCCATGGAGGATATGGAAAAGTTCATTGAGTGAGTTTTGTTAGTGTAATTCATATTGGTGGGGAGGATTTTAGTGTAATGTTGAATAACAGTAGGAACAGACAGACTGATGTTTCAGGAATGTGGAGTGTTTAGAATTTTAAATGAGCTTGATGTTGATAGCATTATGAGACTGGATGGCATATCATTGTATATTAAAGGAATACACAGAGGAGCTGGTGGTGTCCTTGTCTTGTCTGTTCAACAAGAGGTTGGCAACAGGAACAGTGCCAGAGATGTGGAAAGATGAGAAAATGTGCCACACAAAGGAGAATTCAAGTCATTGACACTTAATTGTAGTGGAGAAGGTGTTAGAGTGGATGAGGCTGTTTAAAGGTAGATTATAAACCTAGATTAATGAAAATAGAAATATTTTAAGATAGCAGCATGGGTTAAGGTGAAGTCTTGCTTCAGTGACTTGATTACAATTTATAATAGGATGACGAGTGTAGTGGACAGAACAAATGTAAGTTTTCTGGATTTTACTGGAGTTTGGTAGCCAGTTTACAGGAATGGTTGACCAGTAGAGGTAAGTATGTGCATCATGAATGGTGGAGTGCTCCTTAAAGAGAAAGGTGATAACGGGTTGTCACAGGGCTCTGTTCTGGAATCATTGATGTTTAATTTATGTATTGACAATCATCAATATACATAAATAGTTCAAAAGAAGGTGATGCTGATTTTTTTTTTTAATCAAAAAATCATGTTTATTTGTAAGCTTCTTATAATAGTACAATATGTTGAACAATCATATGTGTAACCTAAGAGCGACAGCTCATCCAGGTTATGATATGCATAAAGTTACAAAAATTTATGTAATGCATTTTCATTATATACACATACATACAAACATTCATATAATATACATATTACATATTATAATATAATTACATAATAAAATCGCAGATAAAATAAAATTTCATCATACAGAGAAAGTTGCGTAACGATTAATTAGGAACAAAATAAAACAAAGCAGTTAAATTTTACGTTTTACACATAAGACTGGATCTTTGTATACAAATTAAGAACAGCAATGTCAGGATGCTCTTATGTGACATTGCAAGTGGATTTGAATAGATTGATACTCTGGGCTGAAGAATGGGGATGTCATTTCAACATTAAGTGTAAGTCATGCATTTTGACCTCAGAAGATGGAAAAAGCTTTATTATATTTGAAGGAACCAAGAATTTGGTAGTCTTAATGGATCAGGAGCTGAGTTGTGGAGGTTGTCCAGAAAGTTGCTGCTAGATTTTTGTTTCTACAGAAGGCATCCTCTGTGAGCTGTGAATATCCTACCCTACTGCACTCTGTTATTAAGGAATGAAGAAGCTACTATACTTGCAGATGTTACACATCTAGCCTGACATCATTCCAGAAATTACAGCCATTCCTCTCATTGGGATTGCTTATTATGGTATGTCTTTAATACTTTCTGTTAGGTAATGCATTCACCCACTAACATATGTTACCAGGATTATCAGTAAGATTGCATCGTAATGCAAGTCTTGTGTGTGTCCTGCGCACCTTTTAATACAGTTTACTAGAGATGATATTGGAGTTGTTGAAAGCTTCCAAAGCTTAGTTAGTATCGATGATGTCCTTCACTCTGGAAAGATCTGGGTTTGAAGCATATCTAGAATGTGAAGATTTTTCTTTTTCATCTGAAGGTGAATTAGCCAGTCTCATATGCAGGCAGCAGTGTTTTTCATCCTTCAAAATGAGCAAATTGGTTTAAAGAACATGAAGGTTACAGACATGATATGCTAGCATCACAGCCATGTTGTTTGGAATTTTTTTCAATATTTATTTTTAAGATTTAATTTTAAGTGAGTTAACCATAGAATTTTATTATTTTCTAGCTTCAGAGGAACATCTTAGCAACTAGTCCAAGAGTAACAAGGTTTAAAATAGATTGGGATGACAATCCTGGAGAAGAAAATATTCCTCCAACACACACCCTGGATCCTAACCAGATACCAATGTCAGAAGATAGTACTGGACCACTGAAGCCAGCAATGATGCAAGATAGCAGTCACAGTATGGAAGTGATGTAAAGAATTACATAGCTGAAAGCTTTAATTTTTGCATATTTCAGACATTGTTTGGTATGGCAGTATTGCGTGAAAGTGAAAGAAAAATAAACTTAGTTATTCTAAGTAACATGGAACTTTTTTCTGAAACAGTATAAAATCTTGGTCTACTTTTAATTTTATAAGCATGAGAAACAGAAAAAAGTGAAATGAATCGCCATAAAGCTGACCTGTGATTCGGTTATTGCCCATTGCTAATAAGTATATATACATATTAAAAGAATTTCAGAGATCTCTTGACAGTCCTGCCAGTATTTTGATAATGCATAGTTAGGTCAATGCATATTTTACTTGAAATCAGTATTTCCTTTCCTTTTTTTTATATATATATATATATACATAATAGTGCTGTGCATTATTTTTTTAAGAGGGGGGGGGGGGAAGCATTTCCAAAAAAAGCAGCAGTTTATTTTTTATTGACTTGCCTAATAGTGATGATGTGCATCTAATATTGATAACATACAGATCCTTATTTTAAATAGTTTGAATGACTTATTCATATCAGCCAGTGGTAAAAGAAACGCACAATACCCAAGCACTAATTTTTCATATCTGCTTTTACTGTGAAATTATTGCCTGTAACTAATATGCATTGCATAAATAGGTTGTTGACAGAATTGAAAGGAAAATACTTTTCACAATGAGGAAAAGTAGCCCAACAAACTTTAAACTGTGTAACATTTGGCCTGGATATTCATCTAGTTTGTTGTATTGTAGCTTTACATTGGGTTCCTGAAATTTTTGTAAATACTTAATATAAATTTATAAAGTTAAACTTCTTAATTCTTTGGAGTAAAGTCAGTTAATTTAACTGAATGGCATTTCATTTATTGTGAATTGTTCTCTTACACTTTATTTCTACTCCATTCTTAATATTTGTCACATGCCATACTAAGTATCATTGAATTCACACACTTTTGCTTGGGTGGGAAAGGATTGGGAAGAGCTTAGTTTTTTATTATTATTATTAAAAAAAAAAAAAATTTCCCATATATGCTAAATTGTGTATAACTGCTTTTTTCAGCATCTTACAAATTTATAATTTTCTTCTGCATCTAATGACAAAAAAAAAAAAAAAAATCAGGAATTAAACTTTGCTTGTAGTATTGACATCAGTTTGGTATTCAAAACACTTCTGAGATTCCTAAAACAGTAATGATAACAATATATTTTTTACAAATTCCAAAGTGAACAGTTCTTATAGAATTAATAATAATCAGCAGATTTTTGTAACTTTCATTATAAATACTTGTGAAACTTGACCTAGTCACAAGAAATGTCTATAATGATAATATTAAAGAATATTTGCTATTAAAAATATATATATATAAATAAATGTCTTTTAAAAAGTTATAGAAAGTTTTTCCCTAAATTCAGTTATTAGCATTGTGTTTTTATTAATTATAGTTGGAGAGATTATTACAGATTGTATTCTTACCTGATTCAGTTTTTATCACCTACATATTAACCAAGCATTTGTTATTCTGAATATCATTGCTTTTTCTTTCAGTGAATTTTCCAGCCTGCTTCCTATAGATTTTTTTCTCTGCGAAAGTAGAAATCCATAAAATAATACTTTTATCACCAAAAACTAAGCTCAGGTTTTGAAATTGAATATCAGTTTTTTCATAACACCAACTTTTTAAAAGTCTTGCTCAGTCATAAAAGTTTGCATCAAGCATGGGATCAATCTTTTGCAAATAATTGTTCAAAAGAGGATGTTTTAATTATTCACTCAACCAATCATACTGAAATTTATTTTTTACATCTCTCTCCCATTAAAATTATCGTTGCAAATAAATACCTAGTTTTCTAAATATGGGTCTCACTTGAACATTGCTGAAAATAGTGATTAATTTCTGTTGTCAGGTTAACCAATTCTTTAAGTATTCTTAGTGAACACAATCTCTGCATATTGAATTGATAGTCGAATATTAATTGAAATATCATGAAAATGAAAAAGGTAGTGATTTTAGTCCATATCTGTGTTTTAACGAGGTTATAAACCTATAGCACATAAAATGGGTGGACAAAAGATACTTTTTCTCAATACCTTCCAGACGTCAAATAAGCAGAATGGTGGGCAAAACACTCATACGCACCCTGCTCCCACATCTTGTGATGGGTTTCATACACATAGCCAACCTGGCCAATTATTTTTTTTCCTCCAGTAATTTGGGGTACTTCCATAGTGCATTTTCTTTGTTTGATCCACATATGAAAAGTTGCAAGATGGCACATCAGTGCTATATATGGACATATTGTGATGATAGGATATGGGTCTTGCAGTTGGAGAGTGATGACACCTGTACTCAGATTTTTGGGGCTGTTGTCTAAAGCAAAAACAGTTGAAAAGTTGTCATTTGTAAAAAAAATAATAAATAATAATAATAATATTAAATAAAATAAAAATGAGTGGTCTTATTGTTTTTAAAGACATCTAAATACAATTGCACATGCTGATAAACAAAATTGAAATTCATGTGTGTGTATACATCTGCGAACACATGTATGAAAACTGCATAATTCTGTACTTAAAGTGGCTTAATACATTTGAGACTCAACAGAATGAGAGTTTCTGTTAATGAGATAAGAAATGTTCAGCCATATTTCATAGGACTTCGATGTATTAATATGGCAGTGAGTAAATTTAAAAAAAAAAAAAAAAAAACATGCTGTATAGCAAGCCATGTGAGAAGAAATATCATGCTTTTTTTTGTCTGCTATACCAGTTGCTGAGTATCTGTCTAAGCAATCTCATAAAAAGAAAAATTTAATTTTAAAAAATATGAGCTGAGTAATACTAAGGAAGCAAGGGTTTTGCAATTTAGAAGTAGCTACTTCGTACTATACTTAGCAGTAACTAATTATTATGTTTTAAGTGATTAAAATGATAAACTCATCTGTCTAATTGCTGAGTTCCAGCCAACCTCTTACTTTCTCAGAACTTGGCTCACCTTTTTTAAATATGATTCTTCTAATGCAGTCTGTGGTAGCAATATTATTTTCTGTTGTCTGATTTCAAATTTTGTCAAATGAGTGAACTATATGTAGGAGGAGGAAGCAAATCTGCTCCTTTGTCTTTCTTGTAATCTGATGGAGCTAAATTTCCCAGAAATTTAGCTCCATCAGATTACTCATAAGCAAATTAATCATATTAATCATAAGCAAAATAAACAACTATTTAATTTTAGTAAACAACAAAAAAAAAAAAAAAAATTCAATGATGTCACGTCACCGATGTTACCTTTGCATACAAGGTTCCATTGCAATTTCTTAAGACCTTTATAAATACAAGAAATGACGGGATTCCAGACATAGGAAAATCAGTTAAACAATGCAACCTATCGATCTGTCTAAAGAGAAAACAGTTTCTCTCTCTCTCTTTCTCCCTCCCTTCATTTTAGTGCACTGTCAGAATTTTTCAGAGCACCATAAGCAGTATCAGAAACAACCATATTTCAAACTTGATCACAATGAATTTAACAGTGTGACCTGTATATGGGAAGGTGTATCACCACAAATCCTTTTTTTTTGTCTGATTCAACTAAAATACTCTTGGAATTACAAATAATAAAGAATTTCCCATACGTGGTACTAACATGCTACAAACCTACCAACTAACCTCATGTATGCATCTAACACATATCTTAAAAGTAAAGAATAACTACATTTCTGAATTCGATCAAAAGCTGTTGAACAGTATGATTGCAGAGAAGTCTGTAGAGGAAGGACATCCTCTTTATTTTGTTTGAATAGCTGAATTTCTCATGGGACGTTCAGCAACTTAGTTATATTCCAGATTTAGTCATCATCATCATCAAATTCCTGCCATGTACCCTCAAGGGGTGTACAGGATATGACAGTACTATATGAAAAAATTACATCATTACTAACTTCCTATCTACAATTTTCCTCCAAATCAGTCTGTTACTTGTCAAGACTCCAACATTATCAGATCTTATATTTCTATCGTCTAAGGCACTTTGTACCGTATCAATCCACCTATATCTTGGTCTTCCTCTGGGTCGTTTTCCTGCCAACCTGGCAGAGAACACTTGTTTTGCTAATCTTTCCTCTCCAATTCTATTTAAGTGACCATACCATCTGAGATTAGCTCTGCTAACGCATTCCTGGATGCTGACAATGTCAAGTTCTTTGACTAATATCCTCATTTTTAATATGATATTGCCATTGATGCCATCTGTTCACGCCTCTAATCTTTCTCAGGACTCTCATATCTGTGGTCTCTAGTCTTTGGTCAAGTGTTTTACTTTTGACCCAGCTCTCAGATCCATAAGTTAAAATTGGTTTGAACACAGTCTTGTATACAGCTAATTTAGTGTTCCGACTAATTTCTTTCTTATTCCATATGAATTTATTCAATTGACTTCCCACGATACCAGCTTTGTTGTTTCTGTTGTCTATTTCTATATTTAGTTTACCATCTTCAGTAAAAATTGTGCCTAAGTAGCTGAAATGTTTTACTTGTTCCACAGGTTCTCCATTCACAACACAGTTGACATTTTCAATGATTCTGCCTATTTTCATTGTCTTTGTCTTTTTATTGCTGACCTTCATACCATATCTATTACAACAGCTATTCAATTTAGTCAGAGAATCTTGCAGACTTGTAGCGGATTTATTTAGAAGTATAACATCATCTGCATAAAGCAAAGAGCTGACATTAACATCTCCAATTTTGATATCAGGTTTAATACCACATTCCTTCATAATGTGATCCATATAGATAATGAATAACAGAGGGGATAATGTACATCCTTGTCTCACACCAGATTTAACATTAAACCATCTTCCTGTACTTCCTTCAATTCTAACTGCTGACTCACAACTCAAATAAAGACTAAGTATTGCTTGATATAATGCCCCATTGACACCATATAACTGCAGCGTATTGAATAGCTTCTCTCTTGGCACCTTGTCATATGCCTTTTCCAAATCGACAAAACTTAAATACAGATCTTTGTTATATTCCCCATGCTTTCTCGACTATTTGTCGTAAAGTGAAGATCTGATCCTGACAGCCTCTATTTGGCCTGAATCCAGCTTGTTCTTCACCAAGCTTTTCTTCCACAATTCTTCTCAACCGTTTCTCAAGTATACTTGCATAGATCTTGCCAGGAACACTCAGTAGGGAAATACCTCTGTAATTCTCACATTCAGTTTTATTTCCCTTTTTATATATGGGTACTATGAGAGCTCTACTCCAATCATCGGGAATTCGTCCCTCTGTCCAGGCTTTCTGAACTATGCAGTGCAGCCACTGTAAGACTCTTATACCACCATACTTCAGCATTTCTGGTCGAATATCATCTACTCCTGCTGCCTTTCCACATTTCAAGCCTTTGATGGCTTTTTCTACTTCAAGTATGGATATGTATTCCTGACTGCATGCCTGGTCAGTGTTTTTTATCACTGTGCTGTCATCACTGCTTGTTTCATTTAGCAGTTTTTCAAAGTAATTACTCCATACTTCAAGGATATCTTTTTCTCCTGTTTTCATTTCACCTTTATCATCTCTAATTCCTTTTACAGCACTCTTTCCTCCATTCCTAAGCTTCTTCAACAACCTCCAGAATATTTTGCCACCTTCTTGATATTGATTTTCTATATTCTTGCCAAAGTCCTCCCATGACTTTTGTTTAGCTAGTTTTACACACTGTTTAGCTTTCTTACATTTGTCTCTGTATTCTGTAAGAGTAAAAGCTGACTTATTTGCCAGGAACTTTTGATATGCTTTCTTCTTTTCCTTCACTGACTCTTTAACTTCCTGTGTCCACCAGGGAGTTCTGATTTTTTTTATCTTTGCACACAACCTCACCACATGCCTCTCTGGCAGAATCAATCAATGTTTCCTTCAGAGTTTGCCACTGAATCTCCAAGGTTTGATTCCTGTTCTCAAACTCTTTCATTTTCTTTTCAATAATATTTCTGTATTTTAGTCTACAGTTTACATCTGAGAGCTGCTCAACTTTTATTCGCTTTAAAACTTTCTTACATGTTATTCTTTTCAATATGAAATTCAATTTTATCCTGCTCAAGACTAAATAGTGATCACTTCCAATTTCAAATCCTCTGTACACTCTGGTGTCCTGCACCAGGGAGAAAACATCACTATCAACAATAACATAGTCAATGAGACTTTTCTTATTCCTAGCCTCTTCTCTCCATGTGAATTTGTGCACATTTTTATGTTCGAACATGGTGTTAGTAATAACCAGTCCATTTCCTGAGCAGAAATCCAACAGATATTTGCCATTATTATTAGCTTTGCTCTTTTGTCCAAATTTTCCCAAAATATTTTTGTATGTCTCACAATCATTTCCTACTCTACTATTTAGATCCCCAACAAGGACCAACTTTTCCTTTTTCATTGTGTCAGTTGCTTTTTCTAAAGCCTCAAAAAATTCCTCCACTTCTACCTTAGTAGAACCTTCTGTGGGACCATAGGTACAAATAAGTCTCATTGTCCAGTTCCCCATTCTCATATTTGCCCACATTACTCTACTTGAGACTGACTGCCATTCAAGAAGATTAGCCTCGTATTTTGTGTTGAATACTATGGCTACTCCTTCTTTTCCTTGATTGTTATTGCCTGAATATAACATTTTGTATTTATTGCTCAGAAAGATCTCACCAGTTTTGGTCTTTTTTGTTTCAGTCACCCCTATTATGTCGATCTGATACTTATCTAATTCCTCAGCTAGCTCCGTTTCTTTGCAATTCAATCTTCTTACGTTGATAGTACCGATCTTTAACTCTGGTGATGTTGAGTTGGGGTTTGTTTTCAGATTTGTTCCAGTAGCTGACTTTTCGCTGTTCGCCCTGGTTCCCTGGCGAAAACAACGGGGGCCTTGTTTAACCGGGCGATGCCCCAGCCGGCATGAAATTTTGTCATGTTGTACCATCATTTTTTATTTTGGTTTAACCAATAAGAATACAATTTGGTCAGCTAAATCCCAAATTGCCAGCCCATCCTCGTTCGTTCAGTATCAAAGTAGATACCCAACAGGGTACACCACGAGAAGGTGAGGATTGGACAATAGGTCAGAAGCCCTGGTCGGTTCTCCGCATTCCTTTAAAGGCTATGTGGAGGTCTCCTCTCAGTTATACAGCTTTGACCCTTAAGCACCCCCAGATTTAGTGAATGATTTAAATAAATATCTATAGAAGTGTGCATAGAAGATGGGGAGAAAATTTTGCTTTGGAGGAGGGGTGTTTTCTAGTTACAGAGAGCTATGGTTTTTTTTTTTTTTTTTTAATAATAATTTGATTTAACAAGTTAGTATGTTGTTTTCCTGTTGACTGTCTCTCTCAAGATTATAATAGTAGGTTATTGTAATAAGTTATGTACCAGTTAGTTTCTTTTCTTATGCTTGTATTGGAAACAGGGAGTTTTGATATTTGTTTCATTTTCAAAAAGATTATTAATTTGAACCTTAAAAAAAAAAAAAAAAAAAAAAAAAAAAAAAAAAAAAAAAAAAAAATCAGCTAGCGCTTTTTATTCCCTAATAGGGAGTAGGCGAGGCCTTTATACCCTATTTAGCTTTTGGAGACTGAGTGGGCAGTTCAATCTCCACTGGTAGCCAATCAGAGATAGGCTGGCCCATGTCTATCACTAATTATAGCAGCCACCGATGAAGAGACTGGTAAACAAGTGCTGCCATCTCTTGGACCTAACCCTAACAAGATATGTCACTGTCTGAAATAATGTGGGTACTACGGTTGATTTTCTTGTGTTTGCAGGATTAAAAACCTGCTTGCCCGTGCCAGAGATCGACTAACTCTAGGAACCGGTTGAAGATAGGCTTATAAAAAGTACCTCCAGTCAGCGACTAGACTAGAACCTAGGTCTAACTTCGAGCAGCCTATCCAGAATTTATTTTAACTTCAGTTGATTTTATATAAAACCTGGCGGGAAATTAATCCTATTTGCAGTGCTAGCAACTGCTAAATATCTCAGTACTTGGATTAGAAACCTGAATGGGGATGAGCTTCAATCAATGACAGTATGTTTGGTAATATTTGATTCTCAGTATTGCAAGCACATAGGGACTGCATGAATAGTTTCTGATATAATGAATTTTCTTTAGAATATTATTGTGCCTAAGTGTTTTGCTTGAGATTTTTCAGTAGTTCATGATTATGGCCAACTTTGCTGTTGTGAGCATTGACTGCAGAAAGGCCGATTTTTGTTTCTTTGAAACAAAATTTTATTCAACGAATCTGAGATAAAGGAGGTGACATATTTAAAGCTATAATTTGCATATGCCTAATAGGTTGTGTTGTCAAAACATCTTTTCAACAAGTTATATCTAGAAGTAAACATTAAAATATGAGGATGGTCTGAAAAGTTCTCGACCATAGATGGCAACACTATCAGCAAGATTTTTTTTTCTAAGTTGGTACATCTGTCATAAGCATCCATGTGAAATTGCAAGTCAATTTTAATATCAGATTTAATGCCACTTTCCTTCATAATGTAATCCATATAGATAATGAATAACAGTTTATGTACACCTTTGTAGCACATCTGATTTAAAATCTGTCTTTCTGTACCTGTTTCAATTCTAACCACTGACTTACAGCTTAAATATGTATTACCAGTATAATGTACTATTCTATTGGCACCTTGTTGTATGCCTTTTCCAGATCGACAAAACTTAAATACAAATCCTTATTATATTCCAAGATTTTGCAACTAGTTGTCTTAAAGTGAAAGTGATCCTGAAAACCTCTATTTGCATTAATCCAGCTTGTGCTTTACCAAGCTTCCCTACCACAGTTCTTCTTAGCTGTTTCTCAAGTATACTTGCATAAATCTTATGAGGAACCCTTACCTCTGATTCTCACATCCAGTTTAATTTCCCTTTTTATAGAAGAGTATTATGACAGCTCTGCTCCAGTCATTCAGAATTTGATCCTCTGAATTATGCAATGTAGCCACTGTCAAACTTTTATACTTCCATATTTGAACACTTCTAGTCGAATTTCAGATTTTGATGACTTTTTCTACTTCAAATATGGATATGTATTCCTGATGGGAGTTTCCTACCACTGTATTTGTTTCATTTAGCAGTATTTCAATAATTACTCCAAAGATCTAGAATATTTTTATCTTCAGTTTTCATGTCACCTTTATCATCTGATTCCTGTTACAGTACTTTTTTTCTCCATTTCTAACCTTTTTCATTAGCCTCCATATTTCATCACTTTCCAGATATTTATTTTCTATGTTCTTAACAAAGTCTTCCCATGATTTTTGTTTAGCTAGTTTTACACAGTGTTTTGCTTTCTTACATTTTTTCTCTGTATTCTCTAAGAGCACAAACTTGCCAGGAACTTTCCATATGCTTTCTTCTTTTCCTTAACTGCCTCTTTAACTTCCTGAGTCTACCAGTGAGTTCATGTCACATGCTTCTCTGACTGCATCAATCAATGTTTTCTTCAGCTTTTGCTATGGAAACTCCAAAGTTTGGTTTTTGTTTTCACTCTTTTTTTACAATGATATTTTTGTATTTGAGTGGTCTACAGTTCACTTCTGAAAGCTGCTCAATCTTGATTCATTTTAAAACTTTCTCACACCTTCTTCTTTTTATGAAATTCAATTTTATCGTGCAACCACTTCTAATTTCAAATCTTCTATATACTCTTGTGTCCTGAACCAGTGGGAAAATATCAACAATAATAAGAAGAAAGGTCAGTGAGACATTTCTTATTTCTTGCATCTTCTTTTCATGTGAACTTGTGTACATTTTTATGTTGAGACATAATGTTAGCATTAACTATTCCATGTTCTAAGCAGAAATCAAACAGGTAATGTACACTCAAAGATGCGAGACACGTCTGCGCATGTCAAAAGAAGGAGAATCCATTCCGATATTAGGGTAATAATAAATGCGTTTCGTGAGATGTGTTTATTATTGTACATCAGAAAACTAACTTTTCTTTTATGGAAATTCTAGTTCTTAAAGTGGTAACTATTTTACTTGTACAACAGTTGGAAAATTTATGTATAAAGCACGTGACTTCACATGTTGGTGGCCAATTCATGCATCCTTTATTTCTTTCTTTCCTTCAGCATGAATTGATTATTCTTGGCACAAAGCCAAGGTCGATTCTACAAAGTGTGGGCGTACAGTACTTACCATTATTATTAGCTTTGTGCTTTTTTCCAAATTTTCTTAAAACATTTCTGTACATCTGGTAATCACATCCTACTCTGCTATTTAGATCTCCAACAAGGACCAACTTTTCCATTTTCATTGAGCCAGCTGCCTTCTCCAATGCCTTAAAAAAAAAAAAATTCCATTTTTTCTTTGCTAAAACCTGTGGGACATTAAGCAGAAATAAGTCTCATTGTCCAGTTCCTCATTCTGATTACTTTACTCTACTTGATATTGCCTGCCATTCAAGATTATCCTGATGTTTAGTATTGAATATTATGACTACTCTCTGTTTTCCCTGATTGTTATTGCCTGATATAACATTATAACAATATAACATAATATAACATTTTGTATTTGTTGCTTAGAAAGAACTCTCCTGCTTTTGTCTTCTTTGTTTCAGTTATGTTGTTTCAATTATGTTGATCTGATACTTATCCAGTTCTTCTGCTAGTTCGATTTCTTTTCTATTGATGCTTCTTACGTTGATAGTACCAATCTTGAAGTCTGTTGAGTTTGGGGACCTTGTAACATCAGTGCTCCAGCCAGCATCTAGTTCTGTCATGTTGTACCATCATTATACATTGTGGTTTAAGCCAATAAGAATACAATTTCATCAGCTAAATTGAAAATTACCAGCCCGTCTTCATTCAGTATCCGTAAGGATACCTAACACAGTGCAACACGAGAAGGTGAGGACATTAGGTTAGAAGCCCCTGTCAGTTCTCTACGTTCCTTAAAGACTAAGTGGAAATCTCCTCTCAGTTATATAGCTTTGATTAAGCATCCCTTTATATAGTGGATTGCTATGCAAATCAAATCCTAAGATTATCAAATTCATATTTTTTTTACATGATCTGTAAACTTAATTATATTGATAATTTTTGGACATAGGACATTTGACGTAGTGGATGATGAAGTAATTTTTGTGTAAGCAAAAATGATGTTTGGGTGAATATGCTATTGTAAAATATTTGTAAAAAGTCATGTAATCACAGCCATGAAGTAACTTGTAAAATCACCAGATGTTTCTCACATAATTGAATGTCACAAATTAGTGTTTGTAGATAGCTCCTGAAAAGATAAGTATTATTTTAAGTAATAATTGGTAAATTTGCTTGAATCTTACGTAGTATTGTTTACTTTTCGTATCTTAGCATGTCTGTGTGTTTTCTGAGTTTTTCAATTAGTAATTTGATGGATACAATTGATAGCGTGCACATGGCGCCGATAAGAAGGAAAACAATGGCGTCCAGATCGCCATCTTTGTTCAAAATTTTTAATATAAAGGAGTTTATTCATTGTACCATTTGTGAGATGTATGCTTTGAGGAGAGCGGTTGGAGTCTGGTTAGACAGTGATAGTGGAGTGAATGTGTGCAGAAAGTGTAAGGAAAGTGAGGATTTAAAGTGTGTTTCAGGTTGTGAGAGTGATATCGTTGTTGAAAGTCAGAATGTAGAAAATAGCAATATGAGAGGTATGAATAGTCATATTTGCGAGGTAGTACCAGATAGCTGTGAGAGGGCGTTGAAAGTGAGAATGAAGGTAAAAATACAGAATGAATGAAGTGAGAGTTTGACAAAAATTGTACCAACCTGGTGCTAACATTAAGGATGTAAGCGAGTCTATTAGAGCACAACACCAGAGGGTGAAAGAATTGATATTGGTATCAGGAACGAATGATTTGAAAGAAGACAAATAGCTATGAAAGTGGATTTGAAGGAATTACTTGCGGTAGCAAAAGAGAAGAGTGAGAGAATTAGGATGAGTCTGCTGCAGTATGACAGTGAAGAGAATAGAAGGAGGGCCATAATTGCTAATGACTTTGAGCGGATTATGCAGGAGGAGTGGTGTGGAGTGAGTTCGATGGGCAAAAGGATTTAAACGAGATGGATGGTTTGCATTTGAATGGATTTGGTGTACGGAGACTTGAAAAGGTGTTGTTGAATGAAGTGGAAATGGATGTGCAGAATCAGTGGAACTAGAGTTATTGGGGGGAGGAAGAACAAAGGACAACAAATCAGAATGGGATAGTATAAGGCAGTGGTTCCCAAAGTGGGCGGTACCGCCCCCTGGTGGGTGGTGGGATTACTTAAGGGGATGCAAGCAGGGGGGGGGGAGAGTGCTGAAATGTGCAATAATTAATTGCTGGTGTTTTATTATTGTTTCCAAGACATTTTTCGTTGTTTTCCAAAACATTTTTTGAGTTTTTTGTTGGTAATTTCTGAAGTGGTCCTTTTTTACCTTAATAGTACTGAGTGTGTTATAATGTTGAAAGTTTATTTTTCACTTGGTTAGAGTATAATAAATTTAGTTTAATCCTTTATCCAAGTGTGAGCAAACAAAGTTTGCGCCTGAAAGTATCTTCAGGACTGGGGTAAGGTGGTACAACACCAGGGGACTCCTTGCAAAGGTGGATCAAGCTACCAACACTCCTATCTCAATATCTCCCATAATGTAAAACACATCTCCTTGCAGATATGTCTAATGTTATGCATTAAGGGAAGGGCCACAACCCAGACTAGTTTCGACCTTTATTGAGGTTTCTTCAGTGGGAGCCAGGCCCAAGTGGAGATACTAGGCAGAAGCATTAACAGGTCATCTCTACCTATAGGAGTCGCCAAATGGTGTGCCACCCTTTTTTAATAAATTACTCTGGATTTAGAGAAAGATGTTGAAAGTTTATTTTTCACTTGATTAGAGTATAATAATTCCCTTAATGCATAACATTAGACATATCCGCAAGGAGATGTGTTTTGCATTATGGGAGATATTGAGATAGGAGTGTTGGTAGCTTGCTCCACAACCAGGGCACTCCTTGGTGTTACAACACCAAGGAGTGCCCTGGTGTTGTACCACTTTACCCCAGTCCTGAAGATACTTTCAGGTGCAAACTTTGTTTGCTCACACTTGGATAAAGGATTAAACTAAATTTATTATACTCTAATCAAGTGAAAAATAAACTTTCAACATCTTTCTCTAAATCCAGAGTAATTTATTAAAAAAGGGTGGCACACCATTTGGCAACTCCTATAGGTAGAGATGACCTGCTAATGCTTCTGCCTAGTATCTCCACTTGGGCCTGGCTCCCACTGAAGAGACCTCAATAAAGGTCAAAAACTAGTCTGGGTTGTGGCCCTTCCCTTAATGCATAACATTAGACATATCCGCAAGGAGATGTGTTTTGCATTATGGGAGATATTGAGATAGGAGTGTTGGTAGCTTGCTCCACCTTTCCAAGGAGTGCCCTAGTATGTTATAATGTATTTTCCCATATTCGTATTTACTGAACAAAAAATGTTAAATTTTTAGCTATATAAGTGTTGTGTCACAGCTTGGCAAATTATAGGTTCTGTTATATTGTGAAGATGTGAAGATAAAGATTATTTCCAAAAACTGCTTTCAAATATGTATGTACGCTTATTTCTGCATGTTCCAGAATAGAAATGGCAGGTGCAGATACGTCAAAGAAGAAATGTAGGCAGTATAGCATTGAATACCTAAAATATGGATGCATACTAGCACCAACAAACCAGCAGCTGTCAATGTGCCAATTTGTAAATGGTCTTCTCTAATGAGGCTATTAAGCTTTCCAGAATAATTGACATTTCAAAAAGTACATCCTGACAAGGCAAGTAGATCAAGGATTTACTTTCGTTGGAAGTTCCAGATTAGGTAATAAATCCATTTTCCGATACTGAGGCAGTGGGAACCATGGAGTAAGAACTAATTAAGCTACAAAATGACTTTGAGCTGAAGCCAAAATTTAAGAAATCATAAAATCTAATGAAGAGTTTTGGTTGCAGAAAGATCTCTGCTCTTTGACATGAGTTTATGGATTCGAGGTGGCGGTGGCCGAAAAAGTTTGGGAACCTATGGTAAAAGGCTTAAAAATATCGATGGGACAAGTGGGCTTCTGCAGTTCATGTATACTAATGCCAGAAGTATTAGGAACAAGAAGAATTTTTGGCCTTGGTTGGCACTTCCAGGCCACATGTTATTGGCATTAGGGAAACATGGCTGACAGTAGATGATATAGCTAGTCGGATTGAATGTTGGGGTATAGTGTGTTCAGGAGTGACAGGGAGAATGAAATGGGGGGAGGAGTGTTATTGATAGCTGATGAGCTGCAGCCAAGGAGAATAAAAATTGAACTGCAGGATAGAGAATAGAGCACATTTGAGGCTATTTGGTGTGAGATTGAGGCTAGCAGAACAAAATTTGGCTGCTGCTATAGACCAGGTGATGGAATAGATGGTGGAGATAGTATGCATAAGCAAATAGAAGAAATGAGTTGTAGGAGGGTAATTGTTATGGGAGATTTCAACTATAGTAACATTGATTGGAAGGAGGAGAGGACACACATGGGAGGAAGGAGTTGGATTTTATGCAGTTATTAAAGGATAACTATCTGCGACAGCATGTAATGGAAAATACTAGGGATCAGAGAGTGTTTGACCTAGTAATTGCATCTGAGAATTTGGCTGTAACGAATATGACCTCGTCGCCACCAATTGTTGAGAGTGATCATAGGGTCTTGACTTGGAAGGTGGCTAAAGGTGGGGAATTTACAGTTAAGACAGGGTACATATGGAATTACCGTGCAACTGGATGTTGATAGCGTATGGGAGACGATTAAGAAGTGTTTGCATGAAGCAATGGCTGATTGTATACCTAAAGTCCGAATAATAAATCAAGTAGGGGTTAAATGGTTGAATAACACCATTAAGCTTGAGCTTCAAAAAAAGAAACAACTGTGGAGGGAATTTAAGGAGAAAGGTGACCATCAGGCACATGAACGGTATAAAGTGCAGGCCAGAAGGGTAATGAGTGTGGTAAGAAAAGCAAAAGCGGATTGTGAAAGAACATTAGCCATGCAGGTTAAAGAGAATCCCAGTTTTTTCGATATGTTGCAAGTAAAAGAAAAAATGTATACGGCAGAATGATTTTAAAGAACGCCGATGGTAGTGAGGTAACCGAATCAGTCGATATAGTGAAATTACTGAGCGAGCACTTTGCAAGAGTATATAATCCAGGTGGTGACATTGCAGGAATGGAAGAACCAACAGCTTATATGGGAATTGTGGTGAATGAAGTGGAGGTGAATAGTCTATTACA
Source organism: Typopeltis vanoorti (assembly GCF_054136105.1). Lineage (NCBI taxonomy): Eukaryota > Metazoa > Arthropoda > Arachnida > Uropygi > Thelyphonidae > Typopeltis > Typopeltis vanoorti. The sequence goes on from NC_143560.1 coordinate 133,161,583, forward strand.
AAACCTCAATGTCAATGCATCTGTGGGATTGGATGGTATACCAGCTCGTGTCTTATGTGAAGCGGCTAAAGAATTGTCAGTGCCCTTGACCATTTTGTTTAATTTGAGTCTCAGGTCTTAGTTACAAGTAGGAGGAAAGAGGGAAAAATAGTTCCACTGCATAAAGGAGGTTCCAAGACTGCTGTTGTAAATTACTGACCGATCAGCATATCAGGAATTGTCAAGGTCTTCAAGAAAATACAGGATTGGATAGATGAAAATGGGATACTGTATGGGGGACAGCAATTTTTTGTGAAGGGTAGATCATGCCTCAGTAACTTGCTCACTCTTTTATAACACAGTGCTGGCTGAACTGGATAAGGGTAATGGGTTTACAGTGATTCTACTGGACCTTGCTGAGACCTTTGACTGGATATCACATTAAATTCTAATCAGTAAACTGCAGCATTTTATGAAAAACTGAAGATTCTTCTTCCCCAAGAGCATTCATATCTTTACCATACATCAGCTCTCTTTATGATCATTCGAAGTATATATACAATTTTTTGAGACACTCTATATATATAAATATATGAATAGGTGAAATATATATATATGAAAATTCTTAGGAATTTCAACATTAGAACTTGTTTCACTACGTTTCCAAAACTTCAAACAATACTAAGTAGACCTAAAATAAACGTCTCCCTCTCCAGTATTCAGGAGTCTACAAGATCTTGTGTCAATGTAGCAAACCATATTTCAGTCAGATGGCTAAATATATCCTTTTACGTATTGAGGAACACAGAAGAGACATTGCCAGCTCTCTCTCAAGCCACGTTCTCTTCTCTGTTAACTTGGATGAAGGTCTTCAACACCTCGTAGACTGGCTGCAAACTTCTAATATTCATAGGTGTTATGATGAACTCGAATGGAAGATAGTCCAATCTAAAGAAATATCCCTTGATTTATTCCATATAAACAACAGCCTTTGCTACAATCTTTCTGATGCACACATTTCCACTGTCCAATACTGACTCTCATGACATCTCTCTCATGTAGTCAACTTTATTGGAATTCCATCACACATTCCTGTTTTAGACTGTACTTCGGTCTTTTATATTAGTTCTGTTGATGTAATTTTATTATGTCTCTGTTATTTTACATAATTCTTTTCTTTGATACCTGAAGAAGTTGGATTTTGTTCAACGAAACTAGTAGTATCTCAGCATTAAACTTTATTCTTTTTAATCTCATTATTATAGTCATTCAAACTAATTTTTTCATATATATATATACACACACACACACAGTGTCTCAAAAAATTATATATACTTCGAATGATCATAAAGTTGGTATTTATTATAATAGTTAACTTTCATATTGTAAAGTACACTACATAAATGTACTTTTCATCCCTCAAAGTCTATATTCAAACTGGTGACTGTCCTGGTCCAGGCACTGCTGATAACGTGCAGCAATGGAATTGCAAACACTGAGAATCATTTTGTCTTGTAGTTGGGTGCATTCTCTTTTGATTGCTGCTTTCAAGTCGTCGACTGTTGCCAGTTTTGAAGTGTAAATTTACGATATTCCTCCATAACATGCAGATTCTCAGGTGCCCAGTAAGTGCAGTTGTGCCAGTTAATTGACCCATTAATTTAAATGTGGCTTCATCACTCCGCACAATTCGTCTTGGAAATTGTGCGTCCTCTTCACGTTTTTCCAAGTATCACAAAACTGCATTTTCCTATCTAGATCATCTTTGTTGAGAGCATGTACTCTTCTTGGAATGTAACTTTTCCAATGACTGCGCTTCAACATGCGATGGACACTTGATTTTGGTACTCCTATCTCACGAGATGCTTGTCGCACAGATTTTCTTGAACTTTGACGATACGTTTCAATCAACTCTTTTTCTGTTGCGGGCCTCGTGGCTGTTCGTGGTCTTCCTGAACGTTGCTTATGGACATTTTGAATAATTCCATCTTCTTCAAATTTATCTCTAATTCGAGTGATAGTAAGTCTCGTAGGTGGATCTCGTTGAAATTCTCTTCTAAACTGTCTTTGCACTTCCACTGCGTTTTCATACTTCCAGTGGCATTTTAGGATACATTTTCTTTCCTCAAAGCTTAGTCTGGTTTCAGCCATTATTTCAAATCTGTTAAACCTGCAAAATAACGAAAATTGAGTGAGTTATCAGCTGTTGAAGTGTGTATACGTTTTTTGGGACACCCTGTGTGTGTGATATTACCTTTCTTTATGCAAGGGGGGAGAGGGAGCTGAAAAGTTCGGATATACACCTTGAACAAAAATTATATTAAAGCGACGTATATAACCTCAAGAAAGAACATAACCTTAAAATCTTAACCCTTGTTTTCATCGAATTGTAATACTTTGTTCTTTTTTTCTCTTAGTATATATAAGAAGACATAAAATTAATTAATTTTTGTTCTGGGTGTTGATCAGAATTTTCAGTCCCCCTTGTATTAATCAGAATATAAGAGGAATGGTGATCTTGAAGCAATACCCTGTGCTTTTCGGTGGGCATCTGTTGTTGATTTCTAATAGTCAAAACATGACAGCTGCAGAAATTTCATAGGAAATGTCAGACAGACTTAGCTGTATATGTAAGGATTATGTGGTGGAAGTGGGCAGTAGATGGTGTTGATGGAGATGATTCGTAGTAGAGGTTCGGTGTAATGGTTGAGACAGTTGTAGGTGTCCTCCTGCGATGAGTCTTCGGAATCCTTGGAGGTGTCAGGAATAATGTATTCAAAGTAAAATTCATAAGCTCTGCATTACTTCAACCTTAGCATTGTAAGGTCTGGCTCCCACTGACGAGACCTCAATAAAGGTCGAAACCAGTATGGGTAGTGACCATTGCGTTTAATGCATAGCATCATACTTCTCTGTAAGGGGATGTGCTTTACATTTTAAGGGGAAAATACTAAGGAAAGTGATCAGAGCTTAATCCACCTTTACCACGAGTTGCCTCAGATATGTCTTGCACTATGTGTAGGCGCAAACTTGACTTACTTGTGAAATAGGATTAAAAACCAAGTTTATATAAAATTACTTGGTATCTTGAATACATAATATACTAAGTTTAAAAAACTTTCTATATGTAAGGATTACTTTTAAGTAAATTTTAAGATATGTCATGTGACAAATTCATGAATGGCTGGTTGGTTTAAATCTGCAGGATTTCTCTGAAAAATTACTTGAATAGCCATTTCAGCTATTTGGGAAGGACATATGACAATATGGAAAATATATTTGCTAGAATGTTGTTCTTTGTGATGATCTCTCTCTCATTTGACGATTGACATTTATGTCTTTAGGGGTGAAGTAAGATGCTTTTCATATTCCCCACTATCTGTTATGGTTACAGTGAGGGTAAAATTTACCAGCAATTTGCTCGCCTTGAATGGGCATGGAGATTATGCATTGCTATAGGAGGCTAATATAGCTTTTGGTCTTCTATATTTGAATATGTCCGTTGGATCATATGCTGCAGCTTGCTGAACCAAATCGTTGGGATGTGTGGACGTCTTGGGGAAAAACTTGGATGCTAAGGATTGTAGAAAAGAGAAAATATAGTGAATATTCGTGTCTCTGTGGAGTTGGTTGTTTCTAACATACCACAGGGCGTTCAGAATCATTCTCAAGTACTTGTTCTGCACTCGCTGTATTTTGATAATGTTAGCATTAGAGGTGTGCCTCCAGGCCAGAGAGGCATAGGTGATTATAGGACGAATCGTCATCTAGTATAGTTGCAATTTGATTCTGTTGCTGAGCTCGCTATTTCTATTAATTAGCGGATAGATCTGAGCTATGGCTTTAGATGCCTTTGTGCACGCAGACTTGGTGTGCTATGATGAACAGCTGTATACAATTATTAGCCAGGGGGGAAAAATGGTGTATTCTGCTTTTGTGTTCCTTCCCAAAGTGTATCATTGAGTTCAAATTCAGTTGATATTGGAAATGGCTGCAATCACTCACATAGTGCAGGCACCATTATTCCTAAGTTCTTCATGCTAACAAAATAATAAAGTCATATCCATAATAAGAATATTAATTTAGAGGAAATACAAGGTTACTTCATGAAATTGATAGATGATAAGAAAATTTACTTTATTTGCAAAAAGTAGCACACAGCCAATGTGTTATACACATTGGAATTGTGTATAATACTACATGGGGGGAAAAAAATAGATATTTAATGGAATTACATGTGATTGTGAACAACATAATTTATATTTAACATAAAATAAAAAGCAATTATATTATGGGTTGTTTTTGCAAAAAGTCAAATTCTAGTAAACTCAGAAAGGGTGTAAAAGATCTGACAACCCAGTGCATTTAACCTTTTTTTTTTTTTCATATCAACATTCTGAGCCTCCATAATTCAGTTGGAACAGTGCAGGCACCATTATACCTAACTTCTTCACTCCAACAAACTAATAAAGTCATAACTAATATATCCATAATAAGAATATTAATTTAGAGGAAATACAAGGTCACTTTGGTTGAAAAGACCTGGGTTTGAATCTGTCAGTGACTTGAGGAACCTTTATTTGGTCTCTTTCGACTAAAGGTGAGTTAACCGGTATCATATGGAGATACGGGTTTTTCGTCCCCCAGAACAGGCAAGCCCACCCGGTGAACATGCGCTTCTACAGATATACAACACCTCCAGGAATGAGGAGTAACCGACCAATTTCTAAGCATTTCAGTTCTGAATGCCTACACGGTAAAATGTGTAGGTCTACACGTCAGCTTAAATTAGGATCAACATTCTTCTAAATTATCAATTATCCTGATATGTATCTCCATGGGGTGTTCAAGTGGCAGCATTGCATGATTAACTCTACATTATTAATAATCTCCTAACAACAATTTTCCTCCAAATTAGTTTGTTGCATTTGAATACTCCAATATTGCCATATATAACATTTTGTGCTTCTAAGGCATTTCTGACTAAATCAATCCACCTAGAGATTGGTCTTCTGAGTCTCCTTCTTGCTATCTTGGCATTAAACACTTCTTTTTGCTAACCTTGACTCACCCATTCAATTTAAATGACTGCTTACAATATTAGATTAGCTCTGCTGACACATTCCTGAATGCTAATAATGTCAAGTTTCTTTTTAATATCTTCATTTTTAATATGATTCTGCCATTGACGCCATCAGTTCACTCCCACCCATAATTTTAATCCTGATATATATTCTCAAGTCTTTAATCAAGTGCATTATTTCTAATTCACCTCCGAGATCCATAACTTAAAAATGGTTTGTAAACTGTCTTGTATGTTGCTAGTTTAGTGTTTTGGCTAATTTCCCTCTTATTCCATATAAATTTATTAAGCAAGATGTCCACCCTACTAACTTTGCTTATTTACTAAAAACTGTGCCTAAATAGCTGAAATATTTTACTTGTTCTATAGTATCTCCATTCAGAATGCAGCTGAAGTTTTCTATTCTCCTCACTATTTTCAGTTTGGTCTGTTTATTGCTGATTTTCATGCTATACTTGTTACAGCTTTTATTCAGTTTACTTAAGAAAATCCTGGATATTTGCACTAGATGTGTTTAGGAGTATATCATTTACAAAGAGCTAAGTTTCACATCTCTGCTTCTAATATCAGGACTGATGCCACTTTCTTTCATATTGTGATCCATATAGATGATGAATAATAGTGGAGATAATGCATCTTGATTTTACATCAAACCATCTTCCTGTATTTCCTTCAATTCTAACTGCTGCCTGACAACTTAAATATGAAATATATATTGCTCTGTATAATGTTCCATTCATCCCTTATAACTGAAGTCTTTTGTAAAGCTTTTTTCTGTGCACCTTTTCATATGCCTTTTCCAGATCTACAAAACTTAAGTACAGATCCTTGTCATATTCTCACCATTTCCTTAACTATTTATAATTAAATAGTTAAGGAAATAGTTCTGCTGCATAAAGGTGGTTCCAAGGCTGCTGTTGAAAATTACCGGCCAATCAGCATAACAGGAATCATTATCAAGGTCTTGGAGAAAATAGTCAAGATGAAAATACAAGATTGGATAGATGAAAATGGAATACTGTATCGGGGACAGCATGGTTTTGTGAAGGGTAGGTCATGCCTCAGTAACTTGCTCACGTATTATAACACTGACGGCTGAACTGGATAAGGGTAATGGGTTTACAGTGATTCTACTGGACCTTGCTAAGGCTTTGACAGGATACCACATGGAATCTAATCAGTAAATTGCAGCATATGGGGATGGATATAGGGTTGGTGAGGAGGGTAGTTGACGAAGAGATATCAGAGAGTGGTTTATTCAGGAGCAGAGTCCAGAAGACGGCCTGTGACTAGTGGTGTGCCACAAGGATCTGTTCTTGGACCACTGCTGTTTAATTTGTTCATTAATGATATAGGAAAGGATCTAAGAGGAACAGTTCATTTGTTTGCGGATGATGCAAAGTTGGGTAGGGCAATAGTGAATGCAGATGATGTCAAAATTTTGCAGGATGATTTGGATAGATTGGAGGTCTGGACTAAGGAGAATGGATGTCAATTTAATGTGGCAAAATGTAAGGTTATACATTTTGGGGTGAAAAGATTAGCAGCAGTTTACTACATTGAGTGGAACTGTACTCCAGGAAATTGATGAGGCACGAGATTTAGGAGTGTTGGCGGATAAGGAGTTGAAGTTTAGGGGGCACATTGCAAAAGTGGCCAAATCAGCTCATCAAATCACTTGGTTGCTGAAGAATACATTGACAAGCAGTTATTGTTCCTCTGTATCGAGCCTTGATAAGACCCCATCTCGACTACTATGCCCAGATTTGGTCAGCTAGGTTTCTTCTTGATGGGGAGGAGGTTGAGAGGATCCAGAGGCGAGTGACCAAGAGGATAGCAGGTCTGTTGAATGAACCTTATGAGAATAGGTTGAGGATTTGTGGGTTACAAAAATTGGTTGATAGGTGGAGGAGGGGAGATATGATTGAGACATTCAAATTACTGAAGGGTTTCTATAAAATTAATTCAGAAGATATTTTTGAGAACAGGGCTGGTTGTGGGAGGACTAGAGAACATCCATGGAAACTGGGCAAGTGTGGTTAGTAAGGGTGTTAGAGCTGGGTTCTTTACTTTTAGAGTGGTGAATGAGTGGAATGGGCTGCCAGAGTCTGTGGTAGATGCTGTGACAGTGAATGAGTTTAAGGTGAGGTATGATAGATACTGTATGAATGTCGAATAGTTGTGATGAACATGATTTGGGGCCTCCCTCGATGAGTCTAAGGACTCCCTGGAGTTGCCCGTAATAATAATATTTGTCTTAAAGTGAAAATCTGAATTTGACAACCTCTATTTGGCATAAACCCAGCTTCTTGTTCTCCAGATTTCTCTACCTGTTTTCAAGTATGCTTGCATAAATCTCTTGGAACACTTAATGCAGAAATCAGAAAATGTGCACTGTTCTAAGTAGTTCTTGGTTATGAGATTGACTGTCACGGTATCGCTGTGCTTGTGTTCAGGTAACCCTTATTTTACTTGATAATGTCCCCTGGATATCCTTATTTGGATATGCCAAAGAGAAGCTGTAAAGTGTTTTAAGTGATAAAGGTGGAAGTTCCCAAGTTCATAAAATAATACACAAATAATAGTAATAAACCTGCATTCTCAGGTTGCTAAGATTCTATTCACATTCAGATAACTTTATTATAGTATGTTGTTATAATTCTATTTTATTATTAGTTATTGTTAATCTCTTACTGTGCATAATTTATAAATTTAACTTTATCATAGGTATGTATGTATAGTAAAAAAAACAACAACCTATATATATATAGGGTTCAGTACTACCCGAGTAGTGTCTTGGAATGACTTCCCCGCGGATAAGGGGAGAGTACTGTACACATTGCTTCTTGAAGTCGATGCAAAATCATGGATACGAATCTGAAACATTTTCCATGCTCCATGATTGACTTTGATACATATAGGTTAGATATAAGTGTGGAATTACGTAGTTGGAGCTTTGATTTGATCAGCTGTTACATTTTGATCTAAAGCACACTCCTGATTACATCCACTGCCTATAAAAGTAATACTTCATATATTTTAGGTTTCTTCCATTAAGTCCATGTCTTCACTTCTCTCTCTTACCTTCACAACTAGCATATCTAATCTGAAATATATAATCATCTCTTGCTTTTAACCCATTTCTTAGGCTAAAATTAATTCAAATACTGTTATCTCTTTTAGATTTTTCTACTCTGCAAATATTTAGTGTTTGGGAGACCCTTTTTAAGGTTAGTGAAATGTTGGTAGATATCTTTATTCTTTTTTGATTTCTTAATCTGGGGAGATGGTCATTTATTATAAATCTGATCTTGCACTCTACTTATTTGGTCACTACTAGTTACTCTAAACATCCAAAATTCCTTTATGTTCGTTTTATTGTGATCTTTGAGTTAGATTCCTTTTCTGAACTATGTTTTTAAAAAGGCATCTGAAGAGCATAAATGTTGTTTCTAAACAGTTCTCATCATCAAATTCCTGATGTATATCCTCAAGAGGTGCACAGTACTATTATTCATAGCACTACATGAAAAAGTTACATCATTTCCAATATTATCAGATGTTATATATCTAAGTTCTGTTCTGCATTTTTTTTATCTTTATACTCTTTTCCACTTCTCTTTGGCATATTCTAAGTTTCTATTTTTTTTTTGTCAGTTATCAGGTTTGAGCATCCTATGTCACTATGGACAGTATGATAGAATCCATCAGCCTTTTAAAAGAGATGAGTAAATTACTCTTCATCTACTGGGCAAATCTCAAATAATTATCCCAATCTTTGGTTATTCTGAAATTCTAGATGTTGATACCAGTACCATCCAGCACAATAGGAATTTTTGAGATATTAGTCATGATTTTTTTAAAATTCAAGTCCCGCTAGTTTGCTTGGCTTCTTTCCTAAGATATTAATATCCAATTTAATTTTTTGAACATACATTCAATGTATAGCTGTAAAAAAAAAAAAAAGTCTTGCAGCTATTGGGCCACCTTATTTAACACTATTATTGACTGAAAAGTAATCTCCCTTTCTATTCAAACAGATGTTGACTGTTGCAGTAAATAGCTTTGATTAGTTTGCTATATTTAGTGTTTGCACCTTTTTCCAGTAGCGCAGTACAGGCTATGGACTCAAATGCTTGTTATGGTCAATAAAAGTGACATACAGAAGTTTGTTGTTTATATTTTTTCAATAATTTGATTTATTGTATGTAGATCTTTTGTCAAAAAGTTTTTTTATGAATCCTATTTACTGATTTGCTTCTAGTTGGCTGGCGATTCTGTTTTGAATAACTAATGAACTACTTGTAGTTATGGGAAATGAACTTTATCCTATAATAGTTCAGCTGTGCCTGATTCTATAGTTTATATCTGATTTACAATTTTGATTGTGTAAAAGATTAGCTTTCATTTTAGCCATCTCATGTATGACATTCTCAATTTCTCTGCTTTTGATCTCTTGAATGACATCTGTGTTATCCAGTTTGCCTGTGGTGGTTTTTATAGTTGAAACAAAAACTGTTTGGCTCTTTCTGGTTTTTTTTCAGAAGCAGTCCATTCATCAAAGTGAATGGTGACTGTTCTCAGCAGAAGTCAATTGAAACTATTTTTTGCAGATTAAAAGAACTTGTAACAAGTTTTGCTAAGAGGAAAGAAAATAAGTAACCTTGCAATGGTGAAAAAGTTTTTGATGTTTATTTTGTAAGTGAATGTTAGCAGGTTAAATTGAGAGATCACCATGTTCTTAAATGTCTCAAAAATATAAAATTTTAAAGTCTAATCTTCCATCTTAATTTTAATATTAAATACAGATGCAATAAACAGAAGTGCTGTCAACATAATCTGATAAGATCCTGTAAATTCTGAAAAGATGCATATTAGAAATTGATGATTATTTGTAAGAGTTGACTGCAGATTTTATAGTTATACATTTAGTTTACATAAACCAGCATACTGAAAATATGGGAGAAGAAATGTTAAAAGATTTGAGATTTACTATGCATATTTGTTATCATTTGTTCCACATTAATGTTTGAAATCATAACTTTTCATAATTAATTTGTGTGTGCATGTGCTGTTGTCTACCAGTAAATCTTTGGTAGTAACCAGAATTCTGTACAGTAAAAAAATCCATCAAAATAACTGATTCATACTCTTTTTAAAAGGAAGAAAAAGATATCCATGGACTTGTACATACCATTAAAACCAAAGCCTTTCTTTATACAAATACTAATTCTTTAATGTGCAAGTGTTTCTGTTTTTCATCAGCATTTTTGCAGTATTATGTTCCCTCTATGTTTATATTAAGTTGCTTTTGCCAATAAATAAGTAGTATGCATACTGAATATTGGCCAATATTTTGAACTGATTTTGCCATTTAAATAACTGGAAAATTCAAATTCATTTCCTGAATATCAGAATGAAATCCTCTTAAATTAATTGCACGAAGGTTTGTTATTGTGTGTGTTTACTTTTCAGAAAAATCGCAAAGAGAAATTGTACATAGAAAATGTGTGGATAGTTTATTAAACTATTTTTTAAAAAATCAGGTAAATTATAATTATATGAAGAGCCAAAGGCTCCAATTCGGCGACATGAACTTATTTAAGTTAAGGGATATTGCATCCCATATTGTTTCTTAGCCGAATAAGAAACTCAGAATTTCATGCCGAATATAGAAAATATATAAAGTTCGGCAACGCCGAATTGAAGCCTTTGGCTCTTCATATAATTAGTAATTTATTAGGACACCTTGGCAATTCTCATAGAAGGGATGTAAGTTCTGTTTACTATAAACTTGGTATTAACTAGGGTCTACCTACTCACTGATTAGACCTCAATAAAGGTTGAAACCGGTCTGGGTAGTGACCTCATAATGTTGAACAGTAATACAGCTCCTAGGAGCTAAGTTCACATTATGGGTAAATACCAAGAATAGTGATCGGAGCTTGCTCCACTCTTTCTATGAGTTGCCTCAATTTGCACTACCAAATGGGTCAGGTGCCACTATCCAGGTATTTGCTTACGCTTGGAATTGCCGAACTTTATATAGTTTAGATATTCGGCTAAGAAACAATATGGGATGCAATATCCCTTAACTTAAATAAGGCAAATTATATTTTCAGAAGAAAAAAAAGTTACTCTGCTACACACAAATACCATTAAATATCACAAGTATCCAATATTTCTCACGAGAGCAAAATATTAGTGTCTCAAATTTATTATAGATTTTTTAACAGGAGAAAAAAAAATCACTGGATAATATATATCTTTTCATTAATAGCTTAGAAATTAACTAGCATATTCAAAACTTTGTAGATGTTATTTATCTTAGCTTTAAAAAAAGCTTTTTGAGAGGGGAAAAAAAAACATGAAAATCTACAGCAGGGTCTCAAAGTAAGAAGCTTTTCTTCATTATGCAATCAAGTTCAGGAACAGTTGAAATTCATAAAAATCTGACCATGTACCAGTGCTTATTTTTGAAATAAGTGATGCATATGATTCTTCTTTTGCACTTGTTTAAACTTGGTAACTCACAAACCTTCAGTCCTTACAGCCAATTCACCATTTTGGTCATTTGTCTGTAGATCTTTGTCATCTTCAAAACGTGATCGAATTTCTGCACAGTAATCCAGTTATAAGCAAATAAATAGGATCACCTCTTTGAATAAGGAAGTTATTCCCAGTACAAAGCACCGGCACACCACTCCAGTCACTTTCTCTTTGAACTTGGACATATTCTGATGCATGTTGCTATCTTCATGTCAAACCCCATTTGCTCCAACTTGCATGATGAAGTTCCATGCAATATGATGGTGTTTTGAAAACTTGCATTATCAGGATGTAGCCATTACCCTTATCCAACTTGCATGTCATTTTATTGTACAAAGAAAATTACTAAGACAACCATTTCACAAAACGGTTTTGCTACCAATAATATATTCCTATTCACTCATTCCTGAATTTTCTCCCTAACCATCTCTTTTGAGATATTTTTGGTCTATATTTAGCTAGCTCTGTCATAAATCTTTATGTAACATTACTCCATTGGAACTAAATACAGCTGTCACATAAATCTAGTTAGATACGCTTCCATTTCTCTTGTGCATTCTCATAAGGCCAATATCCTCTCTGATCTTGTCATGTCCCATCATTCAATGTATCGTATTATATATATTATATTTTATCCATCTGGATATAATTCACTTGAAATATAAATATTCAGTGCTTCTGTCACCTTCCTATCATAATTATTCTTGCTGTGCCTCATATTCATCACATTTTGTGGTCCCAATTTTTTTTAAGGTCCAGCTTGGTGATTCTGCCTCATCCATTTAACTCCTACACAGTTCATGACCATCATTACAATACAATATGCCTCTGTATCACAGTAATAGCAATTCCTTTGGATGGAAAAGACATTGGGTGATTGAATCCTTTCTATGATGCAAAAATTGCAGTAACTTTCCTTCCATGAGTTCGGGTTTTTTGCCCTATGGAAATGCAAGCCACTTAGAAATCGCGTATTTAGCATATGCAATACAAATAAATTAAAAATATGAAAAAAAAAAACGATTTCAACTTTGAGAAAGTCGACCAGTCACTTTGATAAGCATGCAGGCTGCATTCGGTTATAATATTACAAGTATTACAGTATCATTGAGAAAAGCACATTCAGAACCGAAGCTCACAGCATAGGTTTCCGTGGTAGGACCACAATATATCCACATTACCCAATCCAGTCAGCATATAGTCTCTTCAGTGGAGCAAAGGTTATATATAGCAGGATATGGAAACTTCAAATGCTATGTTATTATTATGGGCAACTCCAAGGAGTCCTCAGACTCATCGAGTGAGGCCCTAATATGTCAAGAACAACTATTCGACATTCACACAGTATCTATCATACCTTGCCTTGAACTCATTCACAGTCATGGCACCCACAACAGACTCTGGTGGCTTATTCTACTCCAAGTAAAAAACAGCTCTAACACTCTTGCCCAGCTTCCATGTATGGCCCCTAGTCCTCCCACCACCAGTTCTATTCTCAAAAATATCTTTTGAATTAATATTATAGAAACCCTTCGGTAATTTGAATGTCTCAATCATATCACCCCTTTTCCACCTTTCAACCAATTTCTGTAACCCACAAATCTTCAACATGTTCTCATAAGGTTCATTCCATGTACATGCTATCATCTTGGTCACTAGTCTCTGGATCCCCCTCCCCATCAAGAAGAAAACCTGGCGCCCAAATCTGGGCACAGTGGTCTAGATGGGGTCTTATCAAGGCTTGATACAGAGGAACAATAACCTGTTTGTCTCTGCTTGTTAAAGTATTTTTCAGCGACCAAGTGATTTGATGAGCTGATTTAGCCACTTTTGCAATATCCCCCCTAAACTTAAAATCCCTGGCCTCGTCATTCTCCTGGAGCACAGTTCCACCAATGTGATGTACTGCTGGTAATCTTTTCACCTGAAAATGCATAGCCTTACACTTTGCCACATTAAATTGACATCCATTCTTCTTAGCCCAGTCCTCCAAATCATCTTGCAAAATTTTGACATCCTGTGCACTCACTATTGTTCTACCCAACTTTGCATCATCAGCAAACAAATGAACACTAGTTCTCAGATCCTTTCCTATATCGTTAATGGACAAATTGAAAGTAGTGGTCCAAGAACATAACCCTGTGGCATACCACTAGTCACAGGCCATCTTTAGGACTCTATTCCTGAATAACCCACCCTCTGATATCTCTCCATCAACTATCCATCTCACCAACCCTATGTCCATCCTCATATGCTGCAGTGTACTGATTAGAATTCCATGTGGCATCCTGTCAAAGCCCTCAGCAAGGTCCAGTAGAATCACTGTAAACTCATTACCCTTATCCAGTTCACCTGTTACTGTGTTACAAAAACATGAGCAAGTTACTGATGCATTGTCTACCTTCCCAAAACCATGCGGTTCCCCCATACAGTATTCCATTTTCATGTATCCAATTCTGTATTTTTCCCCAAGACCTTGACAACGATTCTTCATATGCTGATCGGTCAGTAATTTACAACAGCAATCCTGGAACCTTCTTTATGCAGTGGAATTATTTGCCCTTCTTTCCACGCCCTCGGGACTAACCTAGACCTGAGATTCAAATTAAACAAAATGGTCAAGGGCACTGACAATTCTTTAGGTGCTTCACATACGACACGAGCTGGTATACCATCCAAATCCCACAGATGTATTGACATTGAGGTTTTGTAATAGACTATTCACCTGCACTTCATTCACCACAATCCCCATATAAGCTGTTGGTTTTTTCATTCCTGCAATGTAACTACCTGGATGATATACTCTTGCAAAGTGCTCGCTCAGTAATTCTACTATATCAACTGAGTTGGTTACCTCCTTACCATTGGCATTCTTTAAAATCATTCTGCCATATCCATTTTTTCTTTTACTTGCAACATATCGAAAAAACTGGGATTCTCTTTAGCCTGCATGGCTAATGTTCTTTCACAATCCGCTTTTGCTTTTCTTACCACACTCGTTACCCTTCTGGCCTGTGCTTTATACCGTTCATGTGCCTGATGGTCACATTTCTCCTTAAATTCCCTCCACAGTTGTTTCTTTTTTTGCAGCTCAAGCTTAATGGTGTTATTCATACATTTAACCCCTACTTGATTTATTATTCGGACTCTAGGTATACAGTCAACCATTGCCTCATGCAAACACTTCTTAACTGCCTCCCATGCTCTATCACCATCCAGTTGCAGTTTTACATGCCATGGCACAACCACTCAAACGCCTAAGCTTGTCATAGTTACCAGCTCGATAATTCCACATGTACCCTGTCTTAATTGTAAATTGCACACCTTTAGCCACCTCACTATGATCACTCTCACCAATTGGTGGCAATGTGGTCATATTCGTTACAGCCAAATTCTCAGATGCAATTACTAGGTCAAGCACTTTCTGACCCCTAGTATTTTCCATTACATGCTGTTGCAGATAGTTATCCCTTAATAACTGCATAAAATCCAATTCCTTCCTCTGCATACAAATCAATGTTACCATAGTTGAAATCTCCCATTATAATTACTCTCCTTGCACTCATTTTTCTACTTGCTTATGCATACTATCTGCCCCATCTGTAGCAGCATCCAACTGTATATTTTGTTTTGCTAGCCTCAAGTGTGCTTTTTCTTTATCCTGCTGTTCCACTTCTATTCTCCTTGGCTGTAGCTCATGAGATATCATCAATAACACTCCCCCCCCCATTTTATTCTCCCTGTCACTCCTGAACACACCATACCCCTCATATTCAAATCCCACTACATATATCATCTTCTGTCAGCGATGTTTCGCTAATGGCAATAACCTGTTTCCTGGAAGTGCCAACCATGGCCAAAAATTTTTGTTCCTAATACTTCTGGCATTAGTATGCATGAATTGCACAAGCCCATTGTCCCATCCCTAATTTGATGCCTTATACTAACTATCCCATTCTGATTTGTTGTCCTTCGTATTTGCTCGGGCATATTACACACATTCATGCACTCAACTGTCTCCCTAAAGTCTGCATATCTACTCCCCCCATCCATTAATAACTAGTTTCCATGATTCTGCGCTTCCACTTCATTCAACAACACCTTTTCAAGTCTCCGTATACCAAAGCCATTCAAATGTAAACCATCCATCTTATCTAAATCCTTTCGCCCATCAAACTCACTCCACACATCAATAAATTCCACACCACCACTCCTGCATAATCCGTGCATAAAGGAAAGAATTTGGGCCCTCCTTCTATACTCTTCACTGTCATACCATGGAAACAGACTCACCATCCTAACTTTCTCACTCTTCTCTTTTGCTACCTCAAGTAATTCCTTCAAATCCTCTCTCATCTCCTTTCCAATCATTCTTTCTTGCTACTACTATCAATTCTTTCACCCTCTGTTTTTGCGTTCTAATTCACTTGCTTACATCCTTAATGTTTGGGCTTAGTCTCCTTGTCGAATTCCTTATAATGAAATAATACAGAAAGTTATAGAAACACAGGACTGAAAATAAATAATAGAATAAGAACTATATGTTATGCAGATATACTATTAATTGCAGAAAATGAAACTGGCTACAAATATTACATACATTTAAAATAAAGCAGCAAATTATGTATTATAATATGAAGATATCAAAAACAAAGTGTATGACAATATTAAAAGAACCACAAAGATGCAAATTAGAATTGGAGGGTACTATTACAAACTATTTAGGTATACAACTGAACTGGGAAGGAAGGCCACATCTAGAAGTCAGAACAAGTTGCAAGAATATCAGGATCCTTGAATGATACAATATGGAAAATAAACATCTCGGAATAGAGGCAAAAACCACAATTTATAAAGCAGTGATTAGGCCTGTTATGACATATATAATGTAAAAACAAGACCAGACACTAAAAAAACAAGGAAAATGATAGTGAAATGAACACACACACATATATATATATATATATATATATATATATAAAGAAAATAGTAAATAAAACGACTAGATAAAGTAAATATGAAGAAAAATAGTAAATAAAACGACTAGGTAAATTTAAAAAAAATACAGATATATGAGAAAACAATGTGAAATATAAGCAATAAACAATTGGGTATCAACCTGGAAGAATGAAATGGAGAGAAGTGAAGATAAATTAACAAAATTAAGCGCCTCCGTAGCGCAATTGGAAGAACGACGGTACATTGCGCCCTTCGATTGAAATAGGCCTAAGTTCGATTCTCGTCGCGACGGGAGGAATCTTTATCTGGTCGATTTCAATCGATGGTGAGTTAGCCGATCTCATACGGAGGTAGCAGGGTTTTTTCTCCCGGAAACTCGGGTTTTTCATCCCGCATACATACAAATCGGCCCTTCAGAACACACGCAATTTACAGACAAAAATTACTAGTTGTGGTAGTGTTGGAGGTGGGCGGTAGATGGCGTTGATTCGTAGTAGAGGTAAGATGTAGAGACAGTTGAAGATGTCCTCCCGCGATGAGTCTTCGGACTCCTTGGAGGTATCAGGAATAATAATAATAATAATAATAATAATAATAAAAAACAAGTCTGTAGTTCAAAACCAAAGAATAAGAGAACCGGATGACCTAGAAAAAGGCTAAAAGATACTATTAAAGAATGTAAAGTCTTTGTTGCAACAGATATCACATCTAATGCGTGAAGATCTTCGAGAAAAGCCTTTATAGGTTCGATTCTGGTCCTTGATAGAAAGATTTAATCGCTTTATATAACAGAGGCAATTAGCATTGCGTTTTGTAAATGTTTGATCAAACAATGGAAAGAACGGTGAACAGCAGTCTAATGAACTGCTTTGTAAATTTTGTTTTTATATATCAATCCCACACAAAAACAAGTGACAAAACTCAGCGTATCTTGCACTGCTTGTACGGTATTGGCCAGAATTGGAGAAGAAACCTGTTCATATTTTTGTCGAAAAAAAATATTACTTATCAATTCATGAGGAAGGCTCTTAAGAGAGGCGAATGAAATAAAGCAGCTTCAATGCATTCGCTGTTAAAATAAAATATAAAGGTATTGTTTTGTAAACTACTTATAGAAAAAATAACATAATCTAATTACTAATGAAGCGAAGAAAAAGGCTTGTGACCCTTGCGTATTCTGCGCTTGGTCGTTCGAAATTAGAAATGTGCAAGTCTAGTCGCCGACTGGAGGAACTTTTTCTAAGCGTAGTTTCGACCAGTTCCCAAGTTAGTCGAGCTCTGGCATCTGTAAGCGCGTTTTTTCTCCAGTAAAGTCAAGTCAAAATTGACCGTAGTACCTACATATTGCAGACAGCAACATATCCTGTTCGAGTTAAGTACCAAGAGATGGCAGCACTTGTTTGCCAGCCTCTTCATCTGTGGCTACCTATAATTAGTTATAGACATGGGCCACCTATCTCTGATTGGTTACCGGTGGAGATTGAACCGCCCACTCACTTTCCAAAAGCTAGATAGGCTGTAAAGGGCTGATTTATTTTTATGATTTACACAATTTGCGCTGTTAGCCTAGTGGCTATGCACTTTGCAACCATATGCCTGGGAAAGGAGTGTCCTAGGTTCGATTCCCGTTGACAACGTGAGAAGCTTAAGGATCTTCCCTAGCCATAGTCAAGTTAGCCAGTCTTGGACGGGAACAGCAAGGTTTTACCCCCAGTTTATCTTGGGTTTTTTATCCCACAAGCAGACAAACTGGTCCCATGAGCACACACGGATTACAGTCATAAATTTTGCCCTTAGGGGATGCAGCAAAGGAGTGCCAAACCGGCTGCTGTAATACGCCAGTAACTTCTCATTAGGTACCAAGTCCATCCTAGGACGGAATTCAACCCGTCCTAGGACGGACGAGAGGGATAGGCAAAGTGTATAGCAGATCCATTATTTCAAAGCCGAATGTTTGTAGAAACTGAAAGTTTCGTACGTGACCCGTTTCGTAAGTAGACCTGAGAGCTTACTAGAATACAGTCCTCGGCAACCCCGAGTTGCATTAGCGTGGGGTTGCCGGGGACTGTATTCTTGACGGTTGACGGCTCACTAATTGCCTGACACCCAACAAAAGACAACAAAATACCAGCTCTCACAAGTGGAAAATACCAGCAGTCTGGAAAGCCACCATTGATGCAGGACATACGCTGAAGTTAGCTTATCCCAAGATATCCAGCAGGACCAAATTCTTCCAAATATGACAATCATCACAGCCTCATTGGCAAACATGCTTTAAGACTTCAATAAGTCAAATCCTTCAACAAACTCCACAAAAAGATTTCTAAAAGAAACTCAAACCATATTATCAATGCTTGTTAATGAATAAAACTAGATTACTCCCAGATTCACTACAGATCGCCGCTTGGAACGCCAATGGCCTAAAAAACAAGACACTGGAGCTTCAAGAATTCTCTCACAGATACAACCCTGACATCATCCCAATTAATGAAACTCATCTATGACCTGCAGAAAATCAAAAACTGAGAGCCTACAGACTATATAGAAATGACTGACTGGACTACAGAGGCGGTGGTACAGCCATATTTATCAGGAACTGCATCAGGCACAATGGAATACTCACCCCAACCGGTGTCGAAGTCCACACAACCTCAACTGGAAGACTTAAAATTTACACGGCCTACAACTCCCCCCACTAAGGTCCTGCTATTTTCTGACTTGGATGCTGTACTAGGCATAAATGAATCCATCATCGTCGCTGGGGACTTAAACTCCAAACATCCCTCCTGGAACAGCAGAACCACAAATAAAAATGGCCGTATCCTCTCCAGCTACACAGAATTAAACAACGCTGTCATAAGAGGACCCACCGAACCAACCCACCACAGCCCAACTGGTACAGCCAACATCCTAGACATTGCCATCCTACACAACATCAAATAATACCAGCACTGCATTCAAGCACTGAACGAATTATCATCAGACCACAAACCAATCCTACTTCACTTAGGGAAAAAATCAATCACCCCCCCCAACCTCCATTGTCTGGGAGAAACTTAGGAAAGTGCTACCAGAATACATTGGCCCGGTTCCCCATATAAAAGCCAAGGAAGAAATAGACATGGCAATAAAGAAGCTCACCAATCAAATCAGTAAAGCCATAACAGCAGCCACAGTATCCATGATTACCCACAAACAAAACCGTCTCCTGGAAGAAATCATGGACTTAATAAGAGAAAAAAAAGAAACTAAGAAAAAGATATCACAATACTCGTGCTCCCCAGGACAAACAACCCTCAACAGATTAAACAAATCTATCCGAAAAGCTCTCCAGAACCACAGGAATCAACAATGGGACAACAAGCTCACCTCCATCTCCACAGCAGATCATTCCATATGGAAATTCCTAAACAACCTCAGGAACAAGCGCAAATAGCTCCCCCCCTCTGCAAGCAGAACAGCACCTTGCATACACAGATGCTGACAAAGCCGAAGCCATAGCAAGAAACCTAGAGAAACAATGCAGGCCTGCATATGAGAACCTAAACATCAGCCATGTATACACGATCCATCGTAAAGTCAAGTTCACAGTAAATCGTCCCGATGTCAATCCAATCCCTATAATGCCCACCTCACTTATCGAAATAAACGGCATCAACCATCTCAAGATCAAAAAAGCCCCAGGTCCTGATGGCATCACTAACAAAGTCATCAAGGCACTACCACGCAAAGCCATAGCACATTTGGCAAACATCATAAATTCCATTCTCAAATGGCAGCACTTCCCCAGTCATAGAAAATAGCTAACATCACCCCAATTCACAAACCAGGCAAAGACCCACACCTACCTGAAAATAACTGTCCCATCAGCCTGCTATCCAACTTAGGGAAAATAGCAGAGAAAATCATCCTCAACAGGCTCCAAAATCATGTCAACCAATTGAATATCATTCCACAAGAGCAATTTGGCTTCCATCAAAATCACAGCACCACCCAACAGATCCATAGACTGGTAGAATACATCACCACAGATTTAAACACAGATTGGAATCAACACACTGGAGCCGTCTTCTTAGACATCTAAAAGGCCTTCGATAAGATCTGGCACCAAGGCCTCCTCTACAAACTTATCATCGCTAACCTTCCACTAAACATGATACACCTGATCAAATCATACCTCTCAAACAGGAGGATGCCAGTCAAAATAAATGAAACAGTCTCAACCCAACGGAAAATCCTCGCTGGAGTTCCTCAAGGATCCCTGCTAGCCCTGATCCTGTACAACATCTATATGGCAGACATCCCTCAAAATCCTCTTACATCCACCATCGCTTTTTATGCAGATGACACGGCTATACTAGCCAGATCCCGCCAACCACATCTCGTTACCAAAAAACTACAAGACACCATCCTGAATCTAGAAAAATGGTTTAAAGACTGGCGACTACAATTAAACCCCCAGAAAAGCACAACAATACTCTTTACAAGAAGACGAGCATCCCCACAAAGGAGACATCACCCTGTTGAACTCTAAAATTCCCTGGAAAACTGAAGCTAAATACCCCGGAATAATTCTCGATAAGCGATTATGCTTCAACAGCCACATCAAGAGCACATGCACCAAAGCTTCAAAAGTTATCGCGTTATCTCCCAGCTATACCCCCCCCCCATGATCAACAGACACAGCAAACTAAGCTCAAGAAAAATTCTACTGTACAAGACAGTGATCCGTCCCACAATTATATATGCCTCCCCACCCTGGAGCCATACTTCCAAGACAAACATCCTCAAGCTACAAAGACTACAGAACAAGTGCCTGCGAATGATACCGGACGTCCCGTGGTTCATCAGGCTGCACTACTACTCTCCTTAGCAGAAGAATTCTTTATGAAGAGATCTACGCATCCAAGCAAACTAATACAACAAGCCGAAACTATGACGGTAATGACCACTGGAAACATAAAAGACCGAAAACCATCCTAACACTCAACAACGAATAACCATTTCTGCCCTCTCAGGGCGAGCTAATATAGCTCACAAATCTCTCCCATCACTGCTCCCGAAACAGACAATAGGGAATATGAAAAGTCAAGCTTCACCCTGTATGCCATATATGTCCTGCGTCAAATGTTAATACACTGGAATACCATAAACAATCGAGATACAGAAATTTTCCGGAATAAAATAAGTACGCTATTATTTGCAGGTGATCAGGTAATATTAGATAACGAAGAAAATTTACAAACAGCAATATGCATATATAATTTAAACATTATAGTAGACCAGTTTGGAATGAAAATATCCATAGATAAAACCAACACAATGGAATATTATGAACAAACTCGTTAGAAGTAAAATAGCTAATGATAAAATAGAACAGTACTTTCAACAGGAACGTACTTGCAATTAACTTGGATGTGAAAAATCATACGGTGGGGGGGAGCATAAAATCAGAAACTTCAAAATGTTTACGATTATGTAAACCAATTGAAAAGATAGGCACAGGTAGACTTCAAAAGAGGATATTAAATGGATAATGAGACTGGAACAAAACGCAGGTAGACTTCAAAAGAGGATATTAAACGGATAATGAGACTGGAACAAAACATAAAATAAATCACCTAATGCCTTTTATTCCCTTATAGGGAGTAGACGTGGCCTTTATACCCTGTCTAGCTTTTGGAGACTGAGTGGGCAGTTCAGTCTACACCGGTAGCCAATCAGAGATAGGCTGGCCCATGTCTATCACTAATTATAGCAGCCACAGGTGAAGAGGCTGGCAAACAAGTGTTGCCATCTCTTGGCCTAACCCTAACAAGATATGTCACTGTCTGAAATAGTGAGTACAACGGTCGATTTGCTTGAGTTTAGGGATGAAAAACCAGAGTTTCCATGAGGAAAAACCGGCTTTGACCGTGCCAGAGATCGGCTAACTCAGGAACCGGTCAAAGAAAGGCTTGGAAAAAGTTCCTCCAGTCGGCGACTAGACTTGAACTTAAGTCAAACTTCGAGCGACCCAGAGCACAGTACGCAAGCGCAACTTCCACTGAGCTACACAGACCATCTGGAACAGAACAATGTAATCTATATCCGTAAGTAGTGTAATGATGATGTTTGTATTTTAACAGGTGCATGGAAGATCACTAATAATGGACGCTAGTTCGATAAAGCAGCAGCTTTATCGAACTTGCGTCGATAAATTTAAATACATTTAAATACATTTAACATGTATTTAAATGCATAGGCTTGTGTTGCTCTGTCGAAGTGAGTTTTCATCCTATGTCCAAGGCCAACCAAAGCTAGATAGGGTAAATGTAACTCGGCTACTCCCAAAAACGGGAATATAAGGCGTTAGTTGATTGATGATATATATAGCTCAGTGGAAGTGCAAACAAGTTAATCCGAACACACATCTAAGAAATGAGTACAAAAATTAAAATCCAACATTACCTAATAATTATATGTGCTTCTCTGTTTCTAATAATTTCATTAATTCGCTTAGGCAAGGAATTCCAACGTAGAGCACATTTTTTTTTTATTTCTCCATCTTGAAATCATAATCTTATAATGGATTGCATTCAGTTTTGCTTTGCATCACAAATTAAGTTTTTTTTCAAAATCACTTTTTTTCACTATGGTTCAACATTTTTATTGGATTAATATCAGGAGCAAAATGATGTAATTTTTGAGGAACTCTAATTTTTCTGAAGTGTGACATGGAGCGACATCATGTTGGAAGACGAGTGCTTTGTCTTTCTGGATCTGTGAGACCACTCTTTTCTCCAATATTTGTATGTATTTATTGGTTACTTCTAATCATACTGTATACAGACACAAATGATCCTGGACCGTCATGTGTGAAACAACTCCAGAACATCTTTTTTTTAGCTGGATGTTTAGGAGCTTGTTAAAAGTGTACAGGAGATGTCTTTTCAGGCGCTTATTTATGAACATTGGGTGCTCACTCTCCTTGAACAAAGAAATGTCTCATCTGAGAATATGAACTTCAACCACTTCTTAGCAGTTCAATCTTTGTACAATTTTGCCCACTTGAGTCTTTTTCTGCATAGCTTTCATCAACAGTTGATTCTTTTTGGTCTGTCGGCAGCCCTCATGGTTCTAACAATCTTCGATGAACTGTCAGGTCAGAAACATTAATCCCATTAGTTGCCAAGTGCATATTTTCGTCTACAGTAGACAATATGGGAATCATTTTTTTATTAAAAAATAAGCTAACGCCTTTTTATAAGGAGTGGGCAAGGCCATTTAACACTATGTAAACTCTTGGAGATTGAGGTGGCAGTTCAATCTTCATCGATAGCTAATCAGAGATTGCTGGCCCAAGACTATCAAATTATACATGGCGTCCGGTGAAGAGAGGCGACTTATAAGTGCAGCCATCTCGTAGTCCCTAATCTAACATTATGTTTACTGTCTGAAAACAGTGTGGGTTCTATGGTCGATTTTCTTGCGTTTACGAGAGGAAAAACCCAAGTTTGGGGAAGAAAAAAATCCGCTTTCTCGTGCAAGAGATCAACCAACTTGACAACTGGTCCCTAAAAAGGCTTAATATAAGTTCCTCTAGTCAGAGCTATAATGGAAATTGCGACGATCTCTTTTCTGAAGATTTAGTACTGTGGAAGAACATGCCACTTTACTGAGCTCATTCCTAACTAGTAAAGGATCATGGGTAAGTGTAGTTTTCCTTTTTCGTCCACAAGAGAAAATGTGGCCATCTCCCTAAACCTCTTCACACTAATTGACAGTTTGTCTTTGAGTCATGAATGTGTGCTGACAAAGAGTATATAGGTTTTGCACTTTCTTGGAGATGGATCAATTTTATAGCTTCACCAAGTGAATAAAACACTTTGTGTTTTATTCACTACGAATTTCATTGGATTGAAATAGGTTCAAAAGAGCTCCTTTATTCCCTATAAGGGAATAAATGATCTCTTTTCAACGAATTTCATTGGATTGAAATAGGGTCAAAAGAGCTCCTTTATTCCCTATAAGGAAATAAATGATCTCTTTTCTAATAATAATAAAAGGCATTTTCTACGCTAGTCCTCCCGAAGATAGATTTCTGTTTAAGTCTAGTCACCGACTGGGAGAACTTTTTCTAAGCCTATTTTCTAACAGTTCCTTAGATAATCGATCTCCGGCACGGGCAAGTGGGTTTTTTCTTCCCGAAACTCGGTTTTTTTATCCCGTAAACTCAAGAAAATCGAACGTAGAAAACGAACATTAATTTAGACAGTAATATATACATATCCTGTTAGGATGAGGTACCAAGAGATGGTAGCACTTGCTTGCTGGTGTCTTCTTTGTGGCGGCTTATAATTAGTGATATTCACTGGCCAGTGAATTGGCTGCCAGTGGAGATTGAAGTGCCCACTTAGTTTCCGAAAGCTAGATAGGGTTAAAAGGCCTCGCCTACTCCCTGTGCCGGAATATAAAGGCGTTAGCTTATTATCATTATTTTAATTTAAAATTCAGTGCAAAAATTTCTGAGTAATTTCGTTTTTGATAAATTAGTTTCTTTGTTTCGATGTGGTTTCTCCTGTAATCCTTAAAACTTCGGTTTCCACTGAAACTATCTGAGGAAGATTATAGATGACGGTGGTTTCGTGATTTTGTTTCAGTACCCATTGCGAGCCTGGTGTAGATTTAACTATTTATAAGTATGTTCTTGGAAACACACACACATATATTTATATATATGTCCGTGTATGTTTGTATATATATATATATATATATATATATATATATATATATATATATATATATATATATATATATATATATATATATATATATATATATATATATATATATATATATACATATATGTGTGTGTGTGTGTGTGTGTGTGTGTGTGTGAAAAATATATAAGTGCACTTTTTAGCTCAGTGGATGTGGCCTTTGCATACCACTGCGCTTGGCCGCACGAAGGAAGACTTAGTTTCGGGTCTAGTCGGCGACTAGAAGAAATTTTTCTAAGCCTTTTTTCGACCGGTTTCCGAGTTAGTCGATCTCTGGCACGGGCAAGCGGGTTTTTTCTCCCGGAAACTCAGGTTTTTCGTCCCGTAAACTGAAGAAAATCGACCGTAGAACCCACACTATTTCAGACATTAAATATGTTGTGTTAGGGATATGGACAACGAGATGGCGGCACTTGTAGAGCCGTCTCTCTTCACTGTGTGCCGCTTAATTAGTGATAGCCTTGGGCCAGCTATCTCTGATTGGGTACCAGTGGAGATTGAACTGCCCACTCAGTCTCCAAAAGTTAGATAGGGCTAAAAACGGCCTCGCGTACTCCCTGTATATACGGGAATAAAAAAAAAAAAATAATAAAATAAAAAAAATAATAAAAAAATAAATTAAAAAAAGGCATTAGCTTACCTTTTTTCGGTTAAAGTGTAGAAGCGAGTACACGCACCCACAGACAAATACTGCACACGCAGTTTAACCTTTTTGAATGGCAGCAGGGGCTGGATAGGGCAAGAAATAATAAAAATCAATAATGATGAAATTAAATAAGTAGATCATTATACCTATATACTTAGAACAACAGATATCAATGGAACAAAATATCATGGACGAAATTGAAAGACGCACGATGCTTGGGTGGGAAGCCTTCGGAAAATAACATTCAGTATTCAAAAGTCAACTATGATTATGTCTGAAGAGAAAAGTTTTTAAGCAATGTATTCTTCCTATATTGACGTATGGCAGTGAAACATGGACACTAAAGGCGAAGGAAACTCAAAAATTAAGAACACCACAATTTAGTATGGAAAGAAGTATCAGAAGAATATACTGAATGACAAAAGGAATACGTGAATAAAAAATCAAACCAAAGTCTCTGAAATCATAGGAAGAACGACTCATCTGGAGTAGCAATGAGTTGGGTATATTCGCCTCCGTAGCGCAATTGGAAGAACGACGATACATTTCACCCTTCAATTAAAAAAGGGCCTAAGTTCGATCCTCGTCATGATGGGAGGAATCTTTATATGGCCTCTTCAATTGAAGGCAAGTCAGCCGATCTCATACGGAGGTAGCAGAGTTTTTTCTCCATGAAACTCGGTTTTTTCATCCTGCATACAGAAAAATCTGCCCTTTAGAACACATGCAATTTACAGACAAAAATACTAGCTGTGGTGGTGGTAGTTGTGGGCAGTGGATGGCGGTGATTGGTAGTGGAAACGGAGTGTTGTATAGTAGATGTTCCCCCGCGATCGGTCTTCGGACTCCTTGGAGATGTCACGAATAATAATAATAATAATAATAATATTGCTCAAAGGCAAGATCAACGAACAAAGTACTGGATAGGAAAAACGACCTCGACGCCGACCTAAATCCTTGCCAGCAAAGGTTGGTCGATTGATAGAGCTTCTGCTGCTAATGGCTCACGCAAAAAGTTAAGCAAGTTTGAGCGCAGTTAGTAATTGGAATGGGTTAATCGTTCGATGCTGTTGGCACACTCTCCCTCGATGAGTCTTTGGACTCCCTGGAGGTGTCACATAATAATAATAAGAAGAATTATAAATCACGGTGGAATCTATGATATCATCAGATTTACATGGGAAAGGAGAGCCATGGACAAGCAATTTTAGAGTAATCTTGGAAAAGCTTTCATCCAGCAACAGTTTGACAATGGCTGATGATGATGATGATATGTATATAGCGTTTTATATAAAAAAAATCAGCTAAAGTCTTTTATTCCCTTAAAGGGAGTAGCTCTATGTAACTTTTGGAGACTGAGTGGGCAGTTTAATCACCACTGGTAGTCAATCAGAGATAGATGGCCGAAGAATATCATTAATTTAAGTGCCCCACAGTGAAGTGACGGCTCAATTCCAATATCTTTAATTTCTGAAATAGTAGGGGTTCTACTGTTGGCTGAGTTTACATGACCAAAACTCAAGTTTCTAGGGGGGGGGAAGCAGCTAGCTTGTGACAGAGATAGACTAACTTGGGAACCGGTAGGAAAAAAAAGGCTTACAAAAAATTCTTCTAGTCAGGAAGGAAATAGAGTTTAACCACGACGTTCTTTCTTCAGGCGCTTTAAGGATATGGAGTGCAAATTCCCCTCAGCTCACAGGCTCTTAAAATTATATATATATATATATATATATATATATTTATTTCTGTTTATTTTTTGAATAATTTCCCACTGATATTCTCTCTCGCTCTAAAATCTATAAATCTCCGGTTTCAGCACTTTATAGGTCCCTAGGTATCTCTCATCGAATGGTAGTTTCTTGATCATATCAGCTATGTAGAAGCTTCGGACGGCTTTTCCGTAGTAATAAGTATACATTTTGTAGTTCCTGTTACTGTTACTCTATAAGTTGGACTGATTCAATTTTTTAGCATCAACGTGGGATCTTTGTTTCCAAAATATCAGTTTTACCAGTTTATTTTGCAGCGTTTGTAATCTGTTAAATTTGTAGTCTGCGCAGAATGGGTACGATGTAATTGCGTAATATAGATGAGTATTTTTCTGTATTTTCTTTATATTACACTGAGTTTATTGTGTAGATCATGGGTATGGCTGTTCAAACTTTGATCAGCATCGAAGTGAAGGCTGCGATAACATGCTGTTTTCACTTGTGTGATGGTTGTGGTTTTAGTATCAGGGCTTTGTGTATGGGCAGATGGATGCTGGATAGTAAAGTATTTAGTTTCTATTCAGGGCTGTCGCCAGATTAGATCACGCCCTGAGGCAAACAATTAAATATCGCCCCTGATGGATTATAAGACAAAAATATAAGGAAATCTCCAATTGCTATTTTGCTTTTATACAAGAGAAACATTAATGCAAAACATCATCATCATCATGCGTATCAAGGATTTAGACCTAGCATGGCCTTTTCCGGCCTTAGAAGTCATCGTTGAATCGTTTAAGAGGACGTCCTGGTTTTCTTTTTCCTAATGGCTTGTACTTTAAAACTTGTTTTGGTAATCTTTCTGTTTTCATTCTTTGAACGTGTTCTATCCATTTATGTTTATATTTTTTCTATTACTGGTTCTTGGTTTAATTCTTTCATAATTTCTTCATTTCTTTTGTGATCAAATAGGGTATATTTTGTAGTTTTTCTCATAAAATTAATTTCTGATGTTGTTAATCTTTGTTTGTCTTTTAGTTTTATTGTCCAGATTTCGTTTCCATATATGAAGACTAGTAGGGCTAATGTATTCTACACTTTTAGTCTGGTTTGTTTTTGAACTAGGTTTTGTTTAAATATAGAGTTAATTACACCTGTTATTTTTAAATATTTTGCAGTTTTTACGTTTCTATCTTTTTCATTTTTATATGTGATCATACATCCTAGGTAGTTTAATGAATTCACCTATTCTAAGATCTTGTTATCTATTACTATTTTAGTTTTTGCTGGATCTTTTCCTTTAACCTCTTAACGTACCAATTAAAAATCAGAAAGCGTTCGTTTTTTTGCCAATTTTTTGGTCGAGGGTGATTTGCTGGATCAAATTCATCATTACTTGAAAAATAATGATGAAAATGATGAAATAAGTTGCCAACGGCGTGTATCGGCTATTTCGTTTGCGTTTGCAAACGAAATAGCCGATACATGCCGTTGGCAACTTTTCTCGGCTGAAAGGAAATAGGCAGAACATTGTCTGGCGCGTCTATATTCGGTTGTATTTATGCGAAACCAAAATTCAAAATCAATTTTGGTGCAATAAACAAAAGACGTGTCACAGACGTCTTTGTATATTAAGGGATTAAAGGCCATAGTTTTTGATTTTTCTGTTGATATTATCATACCATAATCTTTGGATATCTCATTTAGATCTAAAATAGCTTTCTGTAAGTTATCTTCAGAATTTGTAATTATTATTTGGTCGTCAGCAAAGAGGAGAATGTTTAAGTTTACTGTGGGAGAAAGTTTAATTCCTCGATGTAAATTTTTATTCCATTTTATTATTATTTCATTTAAGGAGATATTAAAAAGAGTTACTGAGAGGGGACATCCTTGTTAGATCCCTTGGTTTATCTCTCTTGTATATGAAAGCTCGTGATTTAATCTTATTTGTATTTGATTATTTTCATATATACTTGTGATAGCTTTTAGGATATTATTTGGCATTTGTCTTTCTTTTAATATGTTAAATAATATGTTTCTTTTAACTTTGTCAAAGGCCTTTTTCAAAGTCTATAAATGCAATATGTGTTTCTAAATTGTATTCTCTTCTTTTCTCTATTATTAATTTTAGGCAAAAGGTCGGGTCTATACATGATGGTTCTTTTCTAAATCCATTCTGTACTTCTAAAATGCAAATTTAATGCAAATTAATGCAAAACGATTACATAATAATATTAATTTAATGTTTGCTCTAGTGGGATATCGCACAATAAAACTGTTTATAAGATCTTCTAAATTTAAATTATAAGCTATGTCCAGCTTTATCGATATCGTTGCTAGCCCAACCAATCTTTCTTTGGTCATTGCTGTTCGCAAATAATTTTTAATCAGTTTAAGCTTGAAAAAACTTCTTTCCGCATTTGCTACGCTAACAATTCCGTAGCGACGTCGGCTACTACAATATGGTTGAACGAGCGCCCTTATTAAGCAGCGCCGTGGCAGGATGACTCTATGCTACACCATGTCAACGGTAATCTATTAATTGGGTTTGTTGGTTTTTGAATATCTATATATATGTATATATATATATATATATATATTCAGTTTCAGTATATATATATATAGTTTCAGTATTTATATATATATATATATATATATATATATATATATATATATATATATATATATATATATATATATATATATATATATATTGTTTCAGTTAGCTAAATAGTGACTGGAGTGATGTCATGCTGCATATTTGTGTAAGCTATGTGTTGCATCGTCGTGAATGCACACATGGCCCTGTCGTTTGCGTATTGGAAGATGTAACTCTTTGGGGGAGGTTAGTTAATTTTGCGTGTGTATATATTTAACAAAATTGGATAAGAATAGCCCATTTTGGCAATCCACAGGTTACTGGTTGCTCTTTGCTATGCTCCTGTTCGTGTGATGTGTTTTCTGTTTTCCGTGTATGCTTTGAACCACAGGAGTAGATGTCTTCCGATTCTGATATCAGTTTGTTCAACAAGATTTTGTGTGTGTCAGTGTGTCAAAGGAAGATCGGTCAATAAAAAGAACTAGTACTATTCTCATCATGCGTATCTCTCTCATCATATCTTTGGATATCTCATTTAGATCTAAAATAGCTTTCTGTAGTTTATCTTCAGAATTTGTAATTATTATTTGGTCGTCGGCAAAGAGGAGAGTGTTCAAGTTTACTGTAGCATAAAGTTTAATTCCTGTGATAGCTTTTAGGATATTATTTGGTATTTGTCTTTCTTTTAATATGTTGAATATGTTTCTTTTAACTTTGTCAAATGCTTTTTCAAAGTCAATAAATGCAATATGTGTTTCTAAATTGTATTCTCTTCTTTTCTCTATTATTAATTTTAGGCAAAAGGCCTGGTCTATACATGATTTTCCTTTTCTAAATCAATTCTGTACTTCTAAAACTGGTACTATTCTGTTTTTATCTAACACAGCATTTCAGCATTATCTTCCCATGTTTATGTTTGGAAGTCTTTTGTGTTTGGGGTATATGCCCCGTTTCGAATATTTTATTTAACAGATTTAGCATAACAGGATATAGGTTAGTTGAGTGTCTTTTGGCGCTTTGTCTATTCCAGATTCTTTGTTAGGGTTAATTTGATGAATTACAAGTGACAGTTGTTTGACTATGGGGAACTACATTGACTGGATTGACCATGGTCCCAGTGGAGAATATTTCTTTGTTTGAAAAGAGAATGTTTTAATCCGTATATTTTTCCTGATTAAAATTTGGGCTCTCAAGCAAAGCTGTGTTTTATTATTTCTGAGGCAGTAGCATTGTGTTTCTAGCATTTCATTGATCAGGTGCCAAGCTTCCTTTATGTCGCTCTGAGCTGTTGTTAATTTATTTCTATAATAGTTTTCTTTTGCGGTTTTAATCTGTGTTTTTAAGTTATTCCATTTTCTTTTGTTTTCTGTTTATATTACTGTACTGTTATGTTACCTCTCAAGTTGTTTCCATAGAGCATCTCTTCTTTCTATATCGATTAATATGTTTTCTGTTATCCATGGATTCTGTCTGGTTTGGGCGCGTATTTTTTTGTTTTATTTTATTTTATTTATTTATTTATTTTGTTACGGCTTTGTCATATATTATATTAAATGTGGCTTTAAGATTAGTATACAGATTTTGAAGAAGAAGATCTGCATCCAGTCTATTAAAATGGCCTAAGACTGGATACAGATACCATCCAGAAAACAACAACAACAACAACAATAGTAATATTCTAGATTAAAATTTTAGAGGTGGGTATGGTATTAGGAGTAGCTATTAAATTACATGCATATATAATAAAATAAATAACTCCAGTGTTTCTCTCAAGGGTAATGCTTTTAACCATAATTAAATTTGTAACTAGTTAATTGCCTGGGATTTATCTTTAGTTCTTACTGATAATTGAGGCATTCGGAAGATATCTGAGAGAGAGAGAGAGAGAGAGAGAGAGCTGTTACCATCTCGTGATCGTATTTATTTTTTTTATTACTACCCTAACTAGTAATACTGCCTGAAAAAAAAAGTGTGAACTCTAACTTTGCATTTTGTGCCTTGCAGGATTTTTTTAAAAAAATAATATCCAGAATTTCTATAAAAAAAGTTCCGTCTGGTTAATTAAATATAAATATTTAAAAATGTTAAAAATTCTTTAAATAATAAAAAAAATACTGCTGAACACATGTTAAATAGAGCTACTGAATTGCTTCATGATTTCAAAATATAGTTGTAAAACATTATTTATTTATTACATGACATCTCCAAGAAGTCTCAAATATACGCTACTTAATCCTTTATAGTCACTAATAATACTTTTTGTTTCTTAAGTGCGTGTGTTCCTCCCGATTTTGCCTGTGTGCTGGGTGAAAAAGCCCGTGTTTCCAGAAGTGAAGAACGGCGGTAAACTTCATATGATATCTGCTAATTCACCTCCAATTTGAGGGGAAAGGGGGGGGGGAGTAGAAGAAGAGAAATAACAGCCCGTATAAACATTCCTCTTGCCATAAATAATAGAGGACGCAATATGCCATCATTCTTCCAGCTTCTCTATACAATGTCATATATTGCTTGTGGGGTTACTATACGCATGCTGCCGTTTTAAAAATGGAGAACAAATGTATCTAAAGAAAAGCAGACCGTTAGGTATACCGTATACTCTATACACCAATTAAAAAAAAAAAGGAAAAAAAAAAGGCGAGTGTGGTGTTAACCTTTGTGATATATGAGAGAGGTCGAGCAGAATTACAAGACCTAAAATTATTGTGATATTATTTAAGGATAATCCTATATCAAACAACAGTCAGTCTTCATAAATCATTGCCACTGGTCTGTTCCATCAGTCTTGATTTCTGTTTTATATCAGAACTTGCGCTATTTATTCAAATAAATTAATTTTCACGTTTGTTATATTACTAACTTACTGCGGTTGTTAATTATAGTTCAAACTGGCACAGATTAAGTAAAATTAGCAGTCAAACTGGCTTGCATTTTGATTATTATGAAATTTATGTCGCCAGTATGTATACCTAGCTGTGTTCTTTGGTCTTGTAAATGTTGAAGTAGAGTCTGTTTTGCTAGAATAATAAAATAGCACCAAAAACGTTACGGTTATGGCCAAAGGTTGAAAGCTGAACTAAATTTTGCCTCTGTTATGTCCTAACCCTAGTGTCCATATATAGAAAAAATAAATAAAATAGCTTGCTGTCCTGTGACAGTCATCTGATCATAAGCTGTTTGTTGTGTAAAGTGGGTTAATGGAGCTAAGATTTAATCTTGCGCAAGAGTTGTCAACACAAACCATTCATACTGTAAATAAGAAGCATGACTTTGAGCTGATGATTTTTGTAATATTAGGCTAGCAGAGATGGAGAGTGACGTTTCAACTCCCTTATTGGGTTCAAACTCAAGTCTTAATCGTAGATTTGATGAATCGTTTCGTACTGGTTCAAGCGACTTTTCAAGCAAAAAAAATCGCCCACACTCAGTAATCAGGTCTGCTTATGTTTTTTATTTCGTTATTTTTTTTTTAGTTTCATATTTAAGCTAACATTTTTGTCTGTTGAGTTTCTAAATGGTTACTTATAATGTAGGTATTATGCCCTGAATTACTGAAGGCAGTGATCAAATTATAACATGGGAGAGTGGCCACTTTATCCGCACAGATTGATGTCTGGGAGGCAGTAGCCAAGTACATGGTTGGAGGGGGGGATATGTTTTGAATTCTCTGTCATTTAACGAAATATAATTTTTAAGCATTTAAGTTGGATTCGTTGTAGTAATACTTTTCTCCCAAATATGTAGCTCGTTCAGATGGCGTATTCATTAACTACTGAATTCCTAGTTATAATCAGTAAGATTTTATTTTTGTTCACAAGTAAAATAATTATAAATTTAAGTTACCTTGTTCATTAATTAATCAAAATGCCAAAATTTGCATGATATTAATGAACATGTATTTTTTTTTTAAAGTGAACTTAAAAAAAAAATTCCAAGAGGAATTTTTTTTTAAGTTCACTGGGTCATAGATAGATCTGTCTCTAAACCAGAATATATTTCATAATAAGGTGATACACCTTTTTTACTACTTGTATATCAGAGATATGTCTCTTCAGCATTACTTCAACCTTGGGTATCTCTTCTGGTTCTGGCTGTCACTGATGAGACCTCAATAAAAGTTGAAACTGGTCTGGGTACTAGCTCTTCCCAAAAAAAAAATACATGTTAATTTTGGGAACGTATAATAGCATTATACATGCCTAAAAGGGTGTGCTTTGCATTACAGGATAATAAGGCAATTAATATGAAGTCAATAGCCTCCTATATACAAGTAGCATAGTTGTGAAGATACTTCACATTCAGACTTCATTTGCTTGCATTTGGATACAGGATTAAACAATAATTCTTTGCATTCTCAAATTTCATACTGAGTATATTCACTAAGTTCAAAATTATAAGCTTAGAGACAGTAATGCTAGAAAGCATGTCTTTCCCATTATCTAACAGTGTAGGATCCTTTACCATTGTGTTTTATACATTTCTCAAGTTGAACTGTTTATACTGAAAAGTATAAAGAAAAAAAATTCTCAGTCTGTGGAGTATAACTGGGACCTCCTTATTATAAATGTTGCAATGTCTCTTAGTATGACACTGGATAGATATAGGAGTAAAGCACAGAAAACTCAGCTGACTGATTTTGTAAATTATTACTACGTTCTTCTCATTACCTCCTTTGGTGTTAAGATTCATCATGGGAAGTTCACCCTAAATGTTGCAGTACCTTTTATACCACACCTTATCCTCATTCATAGTCTTTGCACCTTATTTTGTTGTCTGGCAAATTGCTTCACTTACTTGCCACTCTGAACAATAAACTTATTCATAACATACTATATTTACTATATCTTTATGCAATTTACGAGATTACCTCTCTGGAAGTGGAACACAGGTTGCATCTACTGAACATATAGTGGAAATGTTCAGTGATTATTTTTTTAGCATATATCATGTAATAGCCAGCATACACAATTGGAAGAATAGCAGAACATTGCCTCCTTTGATTGGAAAAGACCTGGGTTCAATTCTTGTTGTGACGAGGGAACTTATACGGGCTTTTTTCAGTTGAAGGTGAGTTAGCCAATCTCATATGGTGGTAGCAGGTGAACCACGTATGAGATTTTTTCTCCCAGAAACTCGGGTTTTTTATCCTGCATATAGACAAATCGGGCTTCAGAACACTGATTAATTAATGAACAAGGTAACTTAAATTTATAATTATTTCACTTGTGAACAAATTATTTACCAAATTATTTAATAGAATATTATTGATTATAACTAGGAATTCAGTAGTTAATTCAGTTAATTTACAGACAAAAAATACTGTTATTGGTGATAATGGACGATAGATGGCATTGATGGTAGTAGTGTCATAGTTGGAGAATTAAGTATTAGTGGAGGGGAAGAGATGTATTTGGCAAAGTAGAGTATTGTGCCCTCCCACGATGAGTCCTTGGACTCCCTGGAGGTGTCGCATAATAATAATAATAAAGAAGATATTTAGAATTAGTGTTGAATAACCAGTGGTGCTACTATAGCTTTTACCACCCGGGGTGGTCCCTGAGTTTGCCACCCCTCTCAATACACTAAAAATACTACAAAAAGTCAAAACTATGTATATAGGGTAAGGTTCAAAGTGCTGCCCGGGACAGACCCCCCCCCCCAACCCCAGCAATGCCACTGTGAAACAGTAGGAAGAAGAATAAAAGACTTCCAGGTCAAGAATTGGACATATTTAGAGCATTAAGGAACCTTAATGTCAATAAAACTGTGGGACTGGATGGGATGTCACCATGTATATTACAGGAATGTGTGAAAGTGCTATCAGTGCCTTGACTTGATTGTTCAACAAAAGTCTGGCAACAGGAACAGTCCCAGAAGAGCAGTAAGCGAGAATCCAAGTCAGTAGTGTCCAATTATAGGCCAGCTTATATATCAGGTATAGTAGTGAAGGGCTTAGAGAGGATGGTTAGTGACAGAATACAAACTTGGATTGATGAGAATGGTAATCTTTTTAGATAGCAGCATGAGTTTGTTAAAGAGAAGTCATGCTTTACTAACATGGTTACAAAACACAAAGTATAAAGAATTATAATGGCTTTTAGGACACACGCAGTTTACAGACAAAAACATACTAGAGGTGGTGGTGAGCAGTAGATGCTGTTGGTGTAGATGATGGAGATGGAGAATTGCAGAGTAGGTGCCCTCTTTCGACGAGTATTTGGACTCCTTGTAAGTGTCATGAAATAATAATAAGGTAGGGGGAGACCTCGCAAGGTTCAGTGAAGTAAAACAGTACTAGGAAATGATTAAAAGTAGTATATTATGCTTCCAATATTTCATCTCAATTAGTGCGTGCACACACACACAAAGGCAGCACAAAACTAACAAACACATTCGAAAGACTAGGGTGCTAACTTTTCTGACGAAAGGATATATGTGGAATTATAAGGCTGGTGATTATGACAAACTTGGAGCTATAGCATAGAACTAGGAGTTGAGCGGTAAGGAAATAAATGCTGCTTGGGAACTGACAAAGAAATAGTTAACAGCATCAATTTGTGAATATATTCCAAAGGCCAAAAGATTGAATAAGATAGGTATAAAATGGATGAATGAAGAGCTTAAGCATGAAATCGGAAAGAAGGTACATTGGAGTTAGTACAAAATGAATAATGGTAATAATCAGTTCCATGAAGAGTATAAAGAACAAGCCAGGAGAGTGACTCAATTACTAAGGAAAAATAAAATTGCAGTATGAGCAGAACTTGACAAATCAGGCAAAGAAAAACCCTAGAGAGTTTTTTTTTTTTTTTTTTGCTAGATATGCGGCAAGTAGAAGGAAGAATGATCATGGTAAAATGATGTTAATGGATGAAAACGGTAGAATGGTAACTGCTGCAGAAGACATTGTTGAGGTATTCAGTGATCAATTTATAATGTTGATTCATCCTGATCAGGGTGGAATCATGATGAAAATTAAGAGTAGAGGACATAGGAGAGGATGGCTTAATTGTGAGTGAGCAGGATGTATTTGAGGAAATAACCTTGATGTCAATAACGTGATAGGATTTGATGACATATCACCATACATCTTAAGGGAATTGGCAGTAGCATTGGCATGCCTGTTTAATAAGTCTTACAACAGCACAGGTTCCAAAGGAGTGGAAGGAGGGTAAAATTGTTCCTCTACATAAAGGTGGTGATAAGGCTGTAGTTTCAAATTATAGGTCAATCTGCATATCTGGAGCTGTGGTGAAGGTACTGGGGAGATTGGTGAGAAGTAGGAGGCTGAAAGGGTTAACAGCAATATTCTCTGTGGTTATCAGCATGGGTTTGTTAAAGGGAAATCATGTTTTCATTAACTTATGTACTATAACATAGTGACAAATACCTTGGACAAGGGAGATGCATATACAGTAGTGTACTTGGATAAATCCAAAATCCAACCAAACATAGACCATTACATACACATTTGGAGAAGTGCAACCAAATCCCCTTTAATATTGCTTGATGCTATTCAGAAGAGGGCAATCCAGTTAACTGATGATTCCTCTGTTACATGTCTGCCCAATTCTTCTCTTATAGATGTTCACTTTGTGTCTTATGGTTGTTCTATAGGTATTTTCATGGAGAATGTTCTACTGAACTGTCCACTATCTTCCATCAACTTTCTTCCAGATCCATAACAACAAGAACAACTTGGATTTTGCAAAAGCTTTTGATAGACCGCCACACAACAAGCTGTTAAATAAATTGAAACAGATGGAATTGGATAACAAACTTCTGAGTTTGTTATCCAGTCAGTGACTGGCTGTCAGATGATATCAGAAAGTTGTATATGGAGGATGCAGTATCCCGAAAGAGAAAGGTGTCACTAGTGGTGCACTGCAGGGGTCAGTTTTGGGATCATTGTTCTTCAGTGTATGTTAATGATATTGGGATGGGTTTAACTAATGATATGCTGCTGTTTGTAGGTGATGCAAAAGTGGATATTATGAGTCAAGCAATTTGCAACGCTGAAATGTTAATTCAGCGTTGCAAAGTGTAAGATTTTGAGATATGGTAAGCAATGACGGGATACAAAGTATACACTTGGTCGGGAAACTGTAAAGGATATGAGATATCTGGGAGTGGTGGTGGTCAAGGACCTGAAATTTACAGGGCCCATTGCACAAGTTGTGAATATGTCATATCAGATCATGGCAATGCCAGGGGGGGGGAGATGAGACAGCCCCCCCCCCACTCCACCAGTAGTGTTACCCTGTGGTACATTGCTGGTGCTTCAGTCAAAAGAAACCCCAGAGATGAACCATAAGTAAATTGATGCTAATGTCTCAAACAAGGCACCCAACGGTACCAAGCCTCCTGGACCACTTGCAGCAACTATGATAAATACAAAACTTAAAAAGCTCCATGCTGGCCCAGTCGTCGCCCAGAATGACAAGGATCACGTTGCTTGTTTGAGTGGAGGGCAAGCTTCGAATAATAAGTTACAGTCCCCCTAAACAACACTCTCTCAAGATATGTTCCTTAAACATGGAAGGACTATCTAAATCCAAAGCTGAAGTCATCGGCAAAATAGCCAAAGACAAAGCAGTTGACATCTTGGCTCTCCAGGAAACCCATGTGTCTGACACAGCCCTCAGTATGCTAAAGATCCCAGGCCTAATTCTTGTGTCTTATAACTGCCATCCCAAGCATGGCCTGGCCTCAAGGACATAACCCAATATATACCTAATGCAGAATACTACTAGGTATTAAAGTTCAAAATATCACCATCAACAATGTCTACAAACCACCATCGCAATCCTGGCCAGATCAGATGGGCTGGCCACCACCTCACCCTGCTATCTATGTTGGTGATGTCAACGCTCATTACACCATGTGGGGCTAATCCTCTAACAAACCAGGATGGTAATAATCTGGTTAGCTGGATGGATACATATGACCTGTATTTGATTTACGATGCCAAGCAGGAAGGCACTCAGCCAGATGCTGAGTGCCTTCCCAGATCTGTGCATAGTCTCTGAAGACCACCTTCTGCCAACAACCAGAACCATCTTCAAAATTCCCTAATAGTTAGCATTGTCCTATACTAATAGAGATAAGCACATCAATCCCAGTCATCAATGGAACACCAATCGCTAGATGGAACTTTCGCAGCTCAAACTGGAATATATTTGAGAAACAAATCAAGCAAACCATTAGAGTAATTCCACCCACCCTAATTGCTATCCAAGATTTGTTAAATTAATCAAAACAACAGCCAAAGCCTCTATTCCTAGAGGCTACAGAAAACAATATATGCCATGCTGTAGTAGAGAAACTGAGGAACTTTTAGCCAAATATGAAGTGACCGAAGACTCAACTGTTGCTAAGAAGCTCATAGCAACACTGGATAAAAACAGAAAGGAAAGATGGATCTCAATCATCCATGAACTC
The DNA here is from genome assembly GCF_054136105.1 of Typopeltis vanoorti. Lineage (NCBI taxonomy): Eukaryota > Metazoa > Arthropoda > Arachnida > Uropygi > Thelyphonidae > Typopeltis > Typopeltis vanoorti. The sequence goes on from NC_143560.1 coordinate 133,201,307, forward strand.
GATTTCACCACATCTAGCCAGAAAAGCTGGTCATTTCTGAGAAAATTCAGTGGGGCAGAACCAACCACACACAAAACAGAGATAATTCCTGATCAGCTGGCTAATCATTTATTGAAAACCTCCAAGGTACGTCCCAGTTCCATCAGACAAGTCCTGAAGACTGGCCCTGAGCTTCCTGAACTTGTACACCCCCGTATCTCGGGACGAGGTACAGGTAGCTTTAAAACTCACCAAGAATGGCAAAGCTGCAGGAGTGAATAGTATCCTCCCTGAGTTTCTAAAACATCTCGGTCAACAATGCCAAACATGGCTGGCTGCCCTTTTATCAAAAATTATAATGATTGGAAAACTTCCAAATCTGTAGCGAGAAGCCAAAATAATTGCCGTGCTCAAACCAGGGAAAGATCCAAATGATGTCAAAAATCTACAACCTATCTCCTTGCTTTGCTCCACCTTTAAGCTCTTTGAAAGAATTCTCCTTAAAAGAATTTCACCACTCATCGAAAGAGCACTCCTGGCTTCAGGCTGAGAAGAAGTTGCTGTGACCAGGTCCTGGCCCTGACAACACTAATTGAAGCAGGCTTCCAGAAGAAACTTAAATCTGGAGCCACTTTCATTGACCTAACATCAACTTATGATACAGTCTGGATCAGAGGCCTCTTCCTAAAGCTAGGAAATATTATAAGGTGCAAAAGCACTTCACAACTTTATGAATCCATTCTCTCCAACAGAAAGATCTAGTCCATATTGGTGGAAAAATGAGCAGGCCCAGATTCCTTCCCAACAGTTTCCCACAGGGCTCTGTGTTGGCTACTTTACTCTTTAACATCTATATGTACAACTTACCACATACCAGCTCAAGCAAGTATATGTATGCTGATGACCTAGCGATCCTACATTAATCTACTTCCTTTGGCAACCTGGAAACAGCCTTGAACACAGACCTGAATATCCTGGAAGAGTACTTAAAGTAATGGTACTTGAAGCCAAATCCAACAAAAACGGTGTCCACAGTATTTCATCTGAACAATGCAGAGGCAAACCAACACCTCAACCTTTCTTTCTGTGGAAAAATGGTAGAACACGAGCCTCACCTGAAATATCTTGGAGTGAGCCTGGACAGAAGCCTAACCTATAAAAGGCACATCACCAACCTGTCCAACAAAATTAAAATGAGAAACAATATTATTTCATGGCTTGCTGGAACAACCTGGGGTTGTGGTGTAGATGTCCTAAGGTCATCTGCACTAGCCCTCGCATTCTCTGCAGCGGAATATTGTGCCCCGTCTGGGAAAGAAGTGCACACACTAACATTATAGACACCCAGCTAAACTCTACCATGCACACAGTTAGTGGGAAGAACTCCTCTCTCCTAGCTGCCTGTCCTATCTAAGATTGCTCCACCAAACATATGGAGAAGATAAACCTCGATTAAAGAATTGAGCATAATAATGAGCAACCCACTCCTGCCATTGCACCAGACTCATAAATCCACCTAGTCTTTGCCTAAAATCTAGAAAGCCTTTCTGGTCCATGGACGAACTCTCTTTAGCTGCACTGTTATCAACACCTGACATATGGAGAGAATACTGGTTCAACAATCTCCCAACAAACAGTTTCCTGGTAGAAGATCCTGCTCTGCAGTCTGGTTTTGCTCTTCCTAGGAAGATTTGGTCATCTATCAACAGGATCAGAAGTAATCAGGGCAGATGTGGCTACCTATTACATAAATGTTAGCCCATCCTTATTGTGATTGTTCTCCTATGGATGTCCTGTAGGCCGCCACCACCTTGAAATTGGCACATTGGGCAGTCATTCACAATATGAGTAATCATTTGAGCCCAATGCGCCAATTTCACGGTGGTTGCGGCCTACAGGACATCCACAAGGTGACAGATGAGGCCTTGGATTGGCTTTCCAGACTGGACATTGACCTGTAACTGTTTTGCATTTCTTTTGCCATAAGAATTAATAAATAAATAAATGGCAATGCTGCAGAGGACCCTGACATGCAGAAATAGAGGTTATGATGTCATTGTATTAAGGACTTGATCAGGCCTTATATGGATTATTGTGCACAGATTTGATCACTGGATTTTTATGGTGATGAAGATATGTTAGAAAGGGGTCCAGAGAAGGTTCACAAAGGTTGTCGGTGGTCTTTGGAATGTGGAGTACGAGGATAGATTGAGAAAATGTAAGCTGCAAAACCTTATGAATAGGAGGTGGAGTGGGGATACGATTCAGACATAAGCTAGTCAGTGGGTGGTTAGTGGAATGCTATTCCTAAGTGTGTTGTGAAGGTAGACACAATTGAATCAGTTTAAGGCACAGTTGGATTAGCTTTGTATATGATAGTGTACCTCACACAATGAGTCTCTGACTCCATGCAGGTCAGATGTTAGTAATAATAATAATAATTACAGTACTTTCTTAATTATATTATGCTTTACTGTAAGGAATATAATATCGTGAGTTATACAATTAGAGGATATTATAACTACATCATTATTTCATAGACAAATTTTATTTTTTAATATTCAACCCCCACACAAAAGTTTGCAAGATTTATAGCACATGCATGCAGTGTATGGGCAACTGGTTAAGAAGAAAGGAAGAATTTGTTTTAGAACAGTTGATGTTTGTAATCTTTGGGGTAGAACAGAGTGAGAGAAGCTGTTTCAATGAACATAGGTAGATAGAATGTAAGAGGAGAAGTTACAAGGATGGTGTGAAACTTTCTCGGCCTCGACCATAGATGGCGACACTATCGGCAAGATTTTTTTTTTTTTTTAAGTTAGTACATCTGTTATGTATCCATGTGAAATTGCAAGTCATTCTATCAAGTAGTTTGTTTTATACAGCTGTCTGAAGTCTTGTGCAGTTATAAAATTCTTTGTAAAAGAAGGTTTAACGGCAAAAGAAATTCATTCGATGTTCATAACACTTTATGGGCACTCTTCCCCTTCATTTTGGACAATTAAGAAATGGGCTGCCAAGTTTAAACGTGGCCATACCAGCCCTGAAGATGATCCACGTGAAGGACGTCCAAAAAGTATAACAACACCAGAAATCGTTGATCAAGTGCACGATATGGTATTGGATGACCGGCGAGTCAAAGTGCTTGAAATTGATGAGACTATAGGCATTTCAAAAGAATGTGTAGGATATATTTTGCATGAAGAATTGCAAATGAAAAAGCTTTGCACAAGATGGGTGCCACGCTTGCTCACAGTAAATCAAAAACGCACTCGCATGAAAATCTTTGAACAGTGCTTGTAGTGTTTTAACTAGAATAAAACTGATTTTGTGTGTTGATTTATTACTATGGACAAGACTTGGATTCACCATTACATCAGAATTCAAACAGCAGTCAAAACAGTGGGCAGAAACCAGTTGTTCAGTGCTAAAGAAGACAAAGTTGGTTCCATCAGCAGGAAAGATCATGGCATCATTGTTTTGGGATGTTAAAGGCATTTTGTTTATTAATTATCTTGAAAAGGGTAAGACAATAACTAGTGAATATTATTCTGATGTCTTAACCAGACTAGATGAAAAAGTTAGTGAGAAAAGATCCGGTTTGCAGAAGAAACAAAAATGGTCTTTCATCTGGACAATACACCTGCCCACAAAGGTGTTTTGGCAATGGGAAAATTAAGGGATCTGCACTATGAATTGTTGGAAAATCCACCCTATTCCCCAGATTTGGATCCCTCTAACTTCTGTCACTTTCCAAAACTAAAACTCTTCCTCGCTGGTCAGCGTTTTTCTTCGAATGAAGAGGTGATTGCAGCTGTAGAGGGGTATTTTGCAGATCTTACTGAGATCCACTACAGGGATGGGATAATGGTACTGGAGCATCGCTGGAATAAATGTATTAGTCTTAAGGGAGATTATGTTGAAAAATAAAAATAATTTTGAAATTATAAATTCGTATTTTCATTGTTAGGCCAAGAAATTTTAGACCACCCTCATATTTCAGTAATTTCATTGCCAGACTGTAAATGGATGGCAATGAAATTACTGAAATATGGGATACTGCACCCCCATATACAACTTTCTGATATCATCTGACAGCCATTCACTGATCCAACTCAGAAGTTTGTTATCCAATGTCATCGGTTTCAATTTTTTTAACAGCTTATCATGTGGTAGTCTATCAAATGCTTTTACAAAATCCAAGTTATTCTTGTTATGGTTCTGGAAGAAAGTTGAGGGAAGATATTGTATAGTTCAGTAGAACATTCTCCATGAAAGTACCTGTAAACAACTATAAGGCACCAACTGAGCATCTATAAGAGAAGAATTGGGTGGATCTATGACAGAGGAATCATCAGTTAACTGAATTTCCCTTTTCTGAATATCATCAAGCAATATTAGAGAGGATTTGGTTGCACTACTCCAAATGTGTATGTAATTATTATTATTATTACCCCAACACCTCATGGAGTCAAAGACTCTGGGAGGTCCTTTTATCTCACACACATCGCATCATACCGTGTCTTAAACACACTCAAACTCCTTGCAGACACCACACTCTCAGGCAAGGCATTCCAATCATTAGCAACTCTGCATGAAAAAAAACTGCTTCTCATTCCCCTACTCACGCCCTCTTTATACAGTTTCCAGGGATGACCTCTGGTTCTCCCCTGATCTCCCACTATTCTCTGTAGAACTTTTCCACCATTGATCCTATCACAACCCCTTACCAACTTGTAGGTCTCTATCATATCTCCCCTCTTCCTCCTGTCCACCAGACTCTGCAAATTACATCTTCTAAAGTTCTGTTTGGTGGATTTGGGATTTATATCATGTTAGCAGTTGTACAGGTGAGAATTTGTGCCTTGGAAAAGTATACCATGATTTTTGGCAGTTCAGAAGCTGTGAGGTGCTTGTGTCTAGAAATACTGGAGGTATAGGTCAGAAGAAAGATGTAATCGTATTTGGATATGTGGGTATTATTGATCGTTAGCAGAAGGAATGTGAGATCTTTATGAGAAATTAGGACTGAGTTTTGATAGCATTAAAATTTACAGAGTTGTTCTCATTCCATTGAAATATAGTAAGGAGATCAGATTTAAGGCATTGACTATGATAGTATATCCTGAAGCTTTTAATAATTTGGCACTACAAGGTTGGTCAAATGAAAAAAAAAAAAGAATTGGGTATACTCTCATTAGTAAAGCTGTGGATAGGATTTGAAGGTGAGAATGTGTCAAAGTACAGAGCCATGGGGGTGTACTCTTGCATTAGTGAGGAAATATGAGAAGAGAAAAACTATCTATAATAATACATAGTGAGCAACCAGAGAAGTTTGTGATCCATTTGCAAAGGATAGTAATTTGCTGAGTAGGCATCTGTGAAACCTGATCAAATGCTTTAGAAATAGCAGAGACTTAGAAATTAAGGGTACCTTAGGGGTCTTTTCTGGGACAACTGTTGTTTAACTTATATCAATGATATAGTTCACAATGTGAAAAAAGAGATATTCAATTGTTTGCTAACGATACTAAATTAGGGAGCACAGTGTTGGAAAATTCCATTCTGTTTTTGAGAGAAACTTGTGACATGAAATTAAGAATTATCAACATGTTAGCACAAGAAGGTTATTTAATATATTGCCAGATATTTCAGTTTGAAAATAACAAACTATCATCAGTGGCTTAACAGGAAACAGTCTTTTACAATGTAGAATACAAAGAATAGATCATTTAAAATTAGAACGAGCCGCGTGATGTTATATCGCTAATCACGATATCATTTTACTGAAGAAACGTAAACATAAGAGTGGAAATAAATTACATGTGTAAGTTCACAATGATATAGTTCTATCATTTTGTCATGCAAAAAACTTAATATCATTAGACAGATGTAGTATCTAGATGTTATTACAAAAAGAAAAAAAGATTAATGTGTTATTCAGATCAAACTTTCCCATATTTTTGACATGGATATGCAGTCGTTTCGGTTCAAGTTAGGGCGTTGAAGTAGCGCCTCAGCACTTCCTTTGAATAGGCATTCGAATTTATATCGGCATCTGTGTACAAGGTAAGTTTTAGACAAGAGAATGTTGTGGTTTGTCTCTATTCCGTGTTGCGCCAATCCAGACTTATCAGATTTGTTGCGAAGAATATAAGATTAATGTTCTTGTATTCTTTTTTCTATAGAGCTTCCGGTTTGTCCAAAATAAGAAAGATGGCAGTCACATTGAACTTGGTATACACCAGGAAGAGACATAGTAGAGCGTTTAGACGATGAGAAATAGGTGGATATTTTATTGATAGAAATATAAGTAGCTGTTAGATCATATTTCTTCAGAATTCTTGAAATTGGTTCTGAAATTCCGGAGATAAATGGTATTGAAACTCTACATATAGATTCTTTGTTGTTTTGGTTTGGCTTGTAGGATTCGAACAGATTTTGTGTGGTCCTTTCGGAGAAACCATTTAATTTCATATAATGATTGATAGTAGAAAGTTCTTTATGTAACTGCTGGGGAGTTCAACAATTTGTTCTAGCTTGTCGGATTGCACATTTAATGATTCCTATCTTTTGAAAAGGATGATGAGCAGATTGTTTGAGAATGTAGCATCCAGTAAAAGTGGGATTTCTGTAAACAGATTAGTTAAATTACCTGATGGTGGGCAGAAGAGAAGGATGTCTAAAAAGGATAATTTATCTTTTTCAATTTCCATGGTGAACTTGATGTGAGGGTGTAAAGTATTGATTTTGACTAAAAAGAAAGATAAGGAATCTCTTTTGTGAGGCCACACTGCAAAAATGTCATCTATATATCTAACCCAGAATGAAGGCAACTGAAGAAATTAAATTCCCTTCTAGATGAAGTTGCAAGTTATGGTTAAAACTAGTTTTAACTAGCAGTTATAGGAAGAACTTTCTGCTATCAAACATTACACAAAGTTAGATGGTTTCTCTGAAAGGACCACACAACATCCGTTCAAATCCTACAAGCCAAACCAAAACAACAAAGAATCTATATGTCGAGTTCTAATCCCTCCAGAATTTCAGAACCAATTTCAAGGATTCTGAAGAAATGTGATCTAACAGCTACTTATATTCCTATCAATAAAATATCCACCTATTTCCCATTGTCTAAAGATAAATGCTCTGCTTTGTCTCTTCCTGGTCTATACCAAATTCCATGTGACTGCCATCTTTCTTACTTAGGACAAACCGGATGCTCTATAGAAAAAAGAATTCAAGAACATTAATCTTATATTCTTCATAACAAATCTGATAAGTCTGGATTGACGCAACACGGAATAGAGACAAACCACAACATTCTCTGGTATAAAACTCACCTTCTACACAGATGCCGATATAAATTCGAATGCCTATTCAAAGAGGATTCTGAGGCCTTACTTCAACGTCCTAACTCAAACTGAAATGATTGCATATCCATGTCAAAAATATGGGAAAGCTTGATCCGAATAACACATTATTTTTTTTTTTGTAATAACCTCTAGAGAGTACATCTGTCTAATGATATCTTTAATATGATTTTGTAATTTTTTTTTTATATGACTGACATCGTGAACTTATACATGTAATTTATTTCTGCACTCTTATGTTTACATTTCTTCAGTGAAATGATATCGTGATTAGCCATATAACATCACGTGGCTTGTTCTAATTTTAAATGATCTATTCTTTGTATTCTACCTTGGAAAAGACCGTTTCCTGTCAAGCCACTGATGATAGTTTATTTTCAAACTGAAATATCTGGCAATATATTAAATAATCTTCTTGTGCTAACATGCTGATAATTTTTAATTGGAAAGTTCCATTGTTTGCAAGAGGATTTGAATAGGTTACTGCTTGAAGGAATTTTGCTTCAGGAATGGAGGAGGCAAAGGATCTAGGCATGTTGATGGATAGAGAACTGAAGTTTAGCGGTCGCATTGCAAAAGTTGTAAGGGTTACCCATAATATTGCTGTTATAATGTTGAAGAACCCTGACATGTATTGATAAGGAAATGATAGTTCCACTGTATAAGGTACTAATGAGGCCTCATTTGGATTTCTGTGCACAGATCTGATCACCTGGCTATATTGGTGATAAGGGAACATTGGATAGAATGGAGTAGTGAATGACTAAGACTGTCTCCTGATACTGAAATATTGAATATGAGAAACAGATTGAGGGAAAGGTCTTCAGTGGTTGGCATATAGGAGGAGTGAGATGATTTAGATGTATAGGTTGGTGAAAGGAGCCTATCAAGTAGATAACAATGGAATTAATGCATGGATTAATAGGTGATGCCAGAACAAGAGGGCATCCATAAATTAAAGATACCAAGAAATTATATACTTGGTTTACACTTTTATCCAAGTGTAAGCAAACAAGTTTGAGCCTGAACTATTTTCAGGACTGGGGCAACTTGTATAAAGAAGCTAACGACTTCACATCACTTGCCTTAGTATCCCATAATGCAAAGCACATCTCTTTGCAGACATGTATGATGCTATGCATTATGGAAAGGGTCACTACCCAACCATTTTGGACCTTTATTTAGGTCTCATCAGTGGGAGCCAAACCCAGAGGTGATGCTAAGGAACTTGGATCTTCTTTGGGAGATGGACCGAGTCCTTGACTCTTCATCTGATTTTAGTTTGTGTGTGTATGAGGGGATTATTGTAGGCAATTTACCTGCTCATTGTGAGCTGTATTAGCTTTCTCTTGCGATGGCGGATTTCAGTTTTTTATATTTGAAACGATCTGAGGGTTTGTAGTCTGCTGCCTGTCAAATTAGTTGATTTAGGTGATTATCTGTGATTGTGAAGAATTTTTCTGCAATGCCTGTCATGTAGGTCTAGATATCTGGAAGGTTGGCTTCTTGGTGTAACAGAAGTTTCTAATGAACCAAGGGGCATTAAATGCCATTCTTGGGCATTTGTTCTGGATTGTTTGGAATCTGTGGATGTTCTGTTTAGATATGTGTCCCCCAAGTTGGTGAGGCGTAAGTTATCTGAGGTTTTATCACTGATTTGTAGAGGAGAATTTTGTTGTTTATGTTTAGGAAGCTATTCCTATTCAAAAGTGGATATAGCTGTGCAATAGTTTGACTTGCTTTGGTGGAGACACTATTTATGTGTGTCTTGAAATTTAGGTGCTTATCCAGATGAACTCCTAGATACTTGGTAGAATTGTGCCAAGGGATGACTTTTCCAAACATTTGTATGCTTGTGTTCAGTTCTGCTTTACATCTGGTGAAAAGTACTGCAGAGCTTTTTCCTGGATTGATTGCGATATGCTATTTTTTGTACCAGTTCTCTAATTTGTGAACTGCTCGCTGTAGCTTGTTTGAGGCTAGATGTGGACGGAGGGATCTGGCTATGATAATTGTGTCATTGGCATAGAGAGCGGTGATGGATGATCTGCTATGTATATGGAGAAGAGTAGGGGAGGCAGCAGAAAGCCTTGAGGGACTCCAGCGGTGACTCTCCTCTCTGTGGATCTGATTCCATTGAGTTTTATTTAAAATTTTCTGTTATTCAGATATGATTTGATAAGTAGAACTAGTGGTAATGGGATTCCAACTTGGTGTAGTTTAAAAATTAGACCATGATGCCATATTCTATCAAATGCTTGTGTTATGTCCAGGAAGACTGCACCAGAATGTTGGTGCCATTTGAATCCTTGTGTGATGTATTCAATGAGTCTGTAACTTTGAAGTGTTGTAGAGTGATATTTCCTAAAGCCGAATTGCTCATCTTGTATGACACGGTTGTTATCTGTTGCCTCTTGAATCCGTGTGAGTAAAGCACGTTCGGCTATCTTGCCTACTCATGATAAAAGGCTCATTGGTCTATAATTCTGAGGAAATTGTGTATTTTTCCCAGCTTTTGGAATTAGGAAGACATCTGCAAGCTTCCATTGTTCCGGAAAATAATTTAGCCAAAGGATGGCTTCTTCTTCGCCCGTAGTCCTAAATGAACCATTGGGTCATTCATGGCTGGTAGGTGATACTCTTTGCTAGCCTCCTCCAGTCGTCTCGGTCTCTTGTTCTTGATGTCAGTTGAGAAAGAGAGGAATTTATCAATTTTTTTGATGTTATTATCAGTCCATTTTAATCGAGGTCGGCCCCTAACCCTTGATCTCAGAATGATTCCTTCTAGTGCTTGCCTTGGAATGCCATTAGCCCTCTCCACATGTCCGAACCATTTCATCTGTCTTCTTCTGATGGCTGTCAGAATATTTTCCCTTTTTCTCCCATCTATTGAATCAATCAGTTTTCGGACATTTTCATTGGTTTCATGAGCGGTATGGGGAATTCTCAAAAGTCTTCTGTAAGTTTTCATTTCAAAAGACAGTAGTCCTCTCATCTTCCTTCAATAAAGTCCAGGTCTCACAACCATACAAGAGGACAGAATTCACCAAGGTGTCAATTAGTCTTAGTCTGGTTGTGATTGCTATTCTGTATCTCCCCACAATGGTTTTAATTTCTGTAGGGCCACGGTTGCCTTAGCAATTCGGTATTTAATGTCGGTTTTTGAACGACCATCTTGACTCAACATGCTTCCTAGATAAGTGAACTTCTTTACATTCTCAATTTGCTTATTGCCAATTTGTATCTTTAAGAATTCAATGTCTGATTTTGAGGTTATCCATATTTTTTTAATGTTCCGAAAACACGGCTGGTTATCTCTTGTAATTCTTCTTCACTTTCTGCCAGAAGATCGATGTCATCAGCAAAACGTAAGTTATTTATTCTTAGTCTGCCAACTACTATTCCAGTGTCATATTCATAAAGAGCTTCATCTATGACATATTCCAGAAAACAATTAAAAAGAAGAGGGGGACAAGATGCAGCCCTGTCTTACCCCCAGTTCTGCCCGGAACGGTTCACTGCTATAATTTTTAATTTCAATTCTCATATCAGATGAAGAATAAAGAGATTTAATAATCCTAATGATTTTGTTGTCAATACCATAATGTTCTAAAATTTTCCATAATGCCTCGTGACATATTGAGTCAAAAGCTTTTTGAAGGTCTAAAAAGTTGTGACAGATTATTTTGTTATGTTCTATGTATTTTTCGCCTAGTATGTGTATTGTAAAAATATGGTCAATTGTACTTCTGGAAACCTGCTTGTTCATCTGATAGTCTGCTTTCTATTTTCTTTTCGATTCTTGACAATAGTATTTTTAACAGGATTTTGCTTGGATGACTAATAAGGCTTGTTGTTCTATAGTTGCTACATTTATTGCTGTTTCCCTTTTTAGGAATAGGCACAAGGACAGAAGTCTGCCAATCAGAAAGCCAAGTCTCTGTGTTCCATACGTCCTGGAATAAATATAGCAAGGTGTCTATGATGATGTCACCTCCTTCGCATATCAGTTCCACTGTGACACCATCACTTCCCGATGATTTTCCTATTTTTGAGGAGCTAACTGCTGCAATAACTTCTTTTAATATCGGATAATCTGCTTCCTCCGAACCTCTTGGCAAAATTCTGTCTAAAATATCATCAGTCAGTTGAGGATCTTTTTGAAAACGTTTGGTTGTGTAACATTTCTATCAACTATTTTCTGGTTATCTGTGATATGAGTTTCATCTTCTATGCTCCAATTAATTATAGTAAAATGTTTGGTTAACTTATTGATAATTTGGAAAGCACTTTTAGAATTATTTTTATTTAAGTCCTCTTCTATATTTTTGCATTCATCCAGTATTCATAAGTTTCTAGCATGTTTGATTTCTTTTTTTAATAATCTTAGTAATATCTTTATACTGTTCTCTATTATCACCGCTATTAATATGAGATTTCAAATATCTTCTTTCGTCGCATAGGTCCAAAATATTTTTGGTTATCCATGGTTTATTTATTTTCCTTTTGTATCCAAGGATTTCTTCAGCTGTCTCAGTTATCTTTTGTGAGAAGTATTTGGATTTAGATTCGATACTATTATATTTCTTGAAGTTTGTGTCAAAAATTTGTTTTAATTTGTATTTATATAGTGTATTTATTTGGGGATCTTTTAATTTTTCTATATTATATCTTTTACGAGTTGATTTTGTAGGTAATCTTTCCCTCATTTTCATGTTTATAGTTGTGATGACCATGTTGTGGTCACTGCCAATGTCGGCTCCAGGAAATGATCTGGTTCTTGTGAGGTTGATGGAGTTTTTAAATCTTGTGCTTACAAGGATAAAGTCAATTTGGTTGTGTTTTACCATCAGGGGAAGTCCATGTCCATCTTCTGGAAGGTTTATGGGGAAATAGAGTGTTAGTAATGGTAAGTTCATTTTGTGAGGCAAAATCGATCAATTCAAAACCTCTTTCGTTTGTCTCCCCATAACCGTACGGTCCGACAAATGGGAGATAATCCTTGCCGATGTCTGTTCCAATTTTTTCATTCCAATCGCCCTGTACAATCAAAAGGTCTTTTCTGTTCGCTCTGGTGATTGTTGCATTAAGTTGACCATAAAACTCCTCTACTTCGGAGTCCTCGTGATCTGTGGTTGGGGCGTAGACCTGTATGATGGTGATATTGAGTGATTGTCCTCCCAGGCGGACCAGAGCAATTCTGCTATTGATAGGGTTGAATTCCATGACAGAATTTCGTGATGATTTGTGTATTAAAAACTCGACACCTTCTTTTCTTCTGCAGTGACATCCAGAGTAAGAAAGCAAATGTCCTTCATCTGTTGTTAGCTCTCCTGTTTTGGGCCTTCGAATTTCAAAAACTCCCATAACAGTCCATTCATATCTTTTTAGTTCGTGCTGTAGTAATTTGAGTTGACCTGATTGTAGTAGAGTCCTAATATTCCAAGTTCCGGTCATTAAATGGTTGCAGAGTCTAAATCTGGATCCAGTTTTTCCATTATTTTTGTCAGTGATAGTAGTAGCGCCAGTCGCTAACTTCTCATTGCCACCCCTGGAGCTGCTACCAAATGGCAATGTGGACCTTGTTGAACTGGACGACGTCCGAGCCGGCATGGTGTGCTGTGTTAAATCCTTTGCAATCAATGTCTAATGGGCAGTAAATTAAGACAGATGGTGCCAATCTCCTCTTCTGTCTTCGCCTGCTAGCATTTAGCTGGGCATAGTGGGATGGCTTTCACGCCTTGGGAGGTCCTACCAGGAGTAATGATACTCCCAACGTGCTTCACCCATCCCACCCAGGGGGGGCCCCTGCCACGGTGAGGCAGCATAGCAGGACTTGGGGGGGGGGAAGTATGGCTACCAGATGCATAACCCCTTCACGGGGAAGTAGTTTGAGTGCCTTGTTTGTTATTCCATCTGGACCCGGAGCCTTTTTGTTGTTTAGTTTTCTCATGATCTCATATATTTCTGTTGGTGACATGGGTTTGTTGTTGGATTGGAATGAGGCATTTTTATTATTTTGCACACTTGTGTGTGGATTTTTCTTTTGAAGTTTATATCTATATAATTGGGACTGCATTGTCTTTCTAAGCTGTCTGCAAATGCCTCTGCTTTTTCTTCATCATTGTAGGTGACTCTATGTTCATCTTGAATTGGAGGAAGTGTGTAACTCTTCAAACGAAGTGATCTGATCATTCTCCACAATGACTGATCCTCTGTGTTTAGGTGATGAATTTTGTTATTCCAAAGTTGGTTTCGGTGGTCCTTTAGAGCATACCGAAACTGAACCTGGTTTGTTGCTCTGTTAACTGCGGGAATTGTTCCATTGTTCTGTGGTATTGTCTTCTTGATCTGCTTTTCTCACGGATAAGACATTTTATACTCTGGGAGTTTATTTGGTGGTACACATTTGGTTGTATTTGTTACATGTGGTATTGCTATTAGTATTTGCTTTTCAAAGGTTTTCACTGCCTTTTTTATATCTTTAGTGGATATTATATGTGGAACTGGGACAATGTTATCCTGGAAAGCTGAGGGTAGTTGTTTCCAATTTATAAAGGTGGTGGTGTTTTCTGTTAGATCTTGTATGGCACCTAGTTGCAAAATGATGAGATTGTGATTAGAACTTAAGTCGTTAACTCTTGTATTTGATAGCTGTGTGCAATGTTTTTTAGTATTGCTATATCAAGTACATCTGGACGGCTGGTTGCTCCGTAGTGTGTTGGTTCTGTGGGTCCTATTACTGTCATGTTTCTTGTAGTGGTATATGAATTCAGTAGTCTACCATTGATATTTGAGTTTCTGCTGTTCCATGTGGAATGTTTGGCATTAAAGTCACCAGCTACGATTACTGCTCTACCTGTGTTTAGTATTTCATCCAGATCTGAATCTAGGAGTTTTTTATTTGTGGGATTGTAGGCTGCGAATATCCTGATACTGCTTGTGTTTTCCATATGTATTTCTATTCCTGGGGTTTCCATGTGTTCTGTTTGGGGTTCAACTATTGTATTATGCTTTGTTTCTTTCGACAAAGATGGCAGTTCCTCCTCCTCCTCTTGCATGCGATTTGTCTGTACAGTAAGTGCTATAATTATTGATTCTGACCTTGTCACTTGGACGAAGGTGTGATTCATTTAAAAGGATGATATCTGCTTGGGTTTTTGCTGCAAACTCCTGTAGTTCCTGCATTTTGTCAGATAGTCCATTTGCGTTACAGCTGACAATCTGTAATGATTTAGGTTTTCTATTAGCCTTATTCATTAAGGATTTCAACAAGCAATGATTGAGTGTGTCTTAAGATGATATCCTTGGCTTCTTGGTTGGGTTGGTTTGCCAGACTTCAGCAAGCATTTCTCCTATGTGGCTTGTTGTGTTCTGTAGGATAGGTTTCTTGGTTTGCTGTGACTGGTTTGGTTTTGGCTTTGGGTCTTTAAGGTAGGTTGGTCTTGTTACTTCAGCATACGTCCTTCCGTCCGTTGTGGAGACTATGGTTTAATGGGAGGATGTATGTTCTTGTATTGGTTTACTGGTTTGGAGTCGAGTCTTTTCGCTTTGAGGAAATGCTATGCAACCCCTATAATTTGCGGGGTGTGGGCCTCCGCAATTTACATACTTTGCTGGTTGTGTGCGAGGTTTTTGGCATTCATTTGTTGCATGTTTGCCACCACATTTAACACATCAGTAATTTGCTTTGCAGCAGCGTTGTGAGTGGCCAAACTTTTGACACTATGTCAAAAGTTTGGCCGCTATTTGTTTATTTTTGTCACTATTTGTCAAGTCACTATTTGTGACTAAATCACAAATAGTCTGAAAGATCGTATATGTGTTTCTGGTCTTTACTGATCTCTACCAATATTAGAGGATATGTGATTTTATCAGCTCTACGCATTTGGCTGACTTTTGTAGGTCTGTAGCCTTTGTCTTGGAGATCTGCTTGTACTTCATCTGTTGTAATGGACTCTGTTACCCCTCTGAGCACAACTTTAAAGTTCTTTTCACTATTGAGTGCAAATGTGTGGCAGGGAAGGTTGCTATTATCCAGAAATTTTGTTAGTTGTCTGTAATCAGTGGAAGTTTTTGGCTGAATGCGAATTCGTTCTTCTGTATTAGTGGCTTTTGTAAATGATATTTCTAGAGTTTGGAGTGAAGTAACAACTGATGTTCAATGATTTTTAACCCTTAGGATGAATGGGGGTATTCTTTCTTTTGAGTTTGTATTAATATCAGTCTCCATTTCTACTGCTTTGGGTGATCCTCTAGTAACAGAAATGTTCCTTTTTTTAGTTTTAACAGTTTGGAATTCTTCCTCTATTTCAGCTGTATCTAATATACGGTGGGAATTGTTTTAGGATATTTGCACATCCTCAGGCTCTAGCGACTACCCCGAGCTTCACTGTCCGATGTCTATTGCCGTCACATTTTCCAGACTGTCGTCTGTGACATTTGTGTGTGTGTGTGTGGGGAAATACAGTGATGCTGAGGTTGAAGTAATGCAGAAGTCATATTTTCATATACGACTAGCCAAAAGGTGTCATGCCTTATTATTAAAATATTCTGGATTAGAGAAAGTTGTTGAAAGTTTTTCCACTTGGTTATACTATAAATTAAAGATACTAAGAAATTATATACAGGTAACCCTCTTTTAACGTGGTACTTATACAACGCGGTTTTCATATAATGCGGTCTACAAATTGTAGTAACCCTTTATCTTTTTGTATATTTTTCACCCCACAAATTAAAATTCAAATTTTATCTTTGTTAAATTTGCATCTGCCCGTATCGCTCATGTAGTTATAAGTAGTTGCTGTTTGTTAAGCACCTAGGGGGCACCAAGATATGTAGGGTGCTTAACAAACACCAACTATTCACTATATTTAAACCTTATGTGAAATTGGCAATTCTCATCTGTTCACCTAAGGACAGATTTTCTCCTTTATCACATGTCTATGAAGTGCCCTGTTCATCTGATCGAGCCTACTATGGACAGAGAGGAAGAACTATGCATATCCGCCACGGTGAACACAAAAAATATATTCAACACTTTCGCTATAGCAAGTCGGGTCTGGCAGACCATGCTTTGGATACCCCTGCACACAGGATCAATGGGTAAAAAAGCAAAAGTACTGCACAGAAGCTTTTACAAGTCAGAGAGGTTCCTGGAATCAACAGAAGCCTTGAAACATACTCCAAACCTCAACAAGTATAGCTGTATAAATCTTCCAAACATTTGGGAGAGAGTCATTATAAGACCAATCAATCTCTTTTTTTTATTTATTAAAAAAAATTTTTTTTTTAACTTAGATGGTGCCTAATTAGGACTTTAGTCTTTGTGTTACATGCTACAATTACTCATATATTAGTCCCACTGTTACACCAGATTGCAGATGTCTCACTACTGTAACAAACTTTGTTTGTATTCTCTGAAGATGCTGGATATAATACCAGCGAAATATTAGCTTTTAAGTTGATAAATAATTATCATCATCATCATCAAATTCCTGCCATGTACCCTCAAGGGGTGTACATGGCAGGAATACATGAAAAAAATTACATCATTATTAATTTCCTGTCTACAATTTTCCTCTAAATCAGTCTGTTACTTCTCAAGACTCCAATATTATCAGATCTTATATTTCTATCATCTAAGGCACTTTGTACCGTATCAATCCACCTATATCTTAGTCTTCCTCTGGGTTGTTTTGCTGCCAACCTGGCAGAGAAGACTTGTTTTGCTAATCTTTCCTCGCCCCGCCCATTCTGTTTAAGTGACCATACCACCTCAGATTAGCTCTGCTAACGCATTCCTGGATGCTGACAATGTCAAGTTCTTTCCTAATATCCTCCTTTTTAATATGATATTGCAAATGATGCCATCTGTTCACGCCTATAATCTTTCTCAGGACTCTCATATCTGTGGTCTCAAGTGTTTTACTTCTGACCCAGCTCTCAGATCCATAAGTTAAAACTGGTTTGAACACTGTCTTGTATACAGCTAATTTAGTGTTCCGACTAATTTCTCTCTTATTCCATATGAATTTATTCAATTGACTTCCCGCAATACCAGCTTTGCTGATTCTGTTGTCTATTTCTATATTTAATTTACCATCTTCAGTAAAAATCGTGCCTAAATAGCTGAAATGTTTTACTTGTTCCACAGGTTCTCCATTCACAACACAGTTGACATTTTCAATGATTCTGCCTATTTTCATTGTCTTTGTCTTTTTATTGCTGACCTTCATACCATATCTATTACAACAGCTATTCAATTTAGTCAGAGAATCTTGCAGACTTGTAGCGGATTTATTTAGAAGTATAACATCATCCGTATAAAGCAAAGAGCTGACATTAACATCTCCAATTTTGATATCAGGTTTAATACCACTTTCCTTCATAATGTGATCCATATAGATAATGAATAACAGAGGGGATAATGTACATCCTTTTCTCACACCAGATTTAACATTAAACCATCTTCCTGCACTTCCTTCAATTCTAACTGCTGACTTACAACTCAAATAAAGACTAAGTATTGCTTGATATAATGCCCCATTGACACCATATAACTGGAGTGTATTGAATAGCTTCTCTCTTGGCACCTTGTTATATGCCTTTTCCAAATTGACAAAACTTAAATACAGATCTTTGTTATATTCCCATGCTTTCTCGACTATTTGTCGTAAAGTGAAGATCTGATCCTGACAGCCTCTAATTGGCCTGAATCCAGCTTGTTCATCACCAAGCTTTTCTTCCACAATTCTTCTCAACCGTTTCTGAAGTATACTTGCAGAGATCTTGCCAGGAACACTCAGTTGGGAAATACCTCTGTAATTCTCACATTCAGTTTTATTTCCCTTTTTATATATGGGTACTATGAGAGCTCTACTCCAATCATCGGGAATTCGTCCCTCTGTCAAGGCTTTCTGAACTATGCAGTGCAGCCACTGTAAGACTCTTATACCACCATACGTCAGTATTTCTGGTCGAATATCATATACTCCAGCTGCCTTTCCACATTTCAAGCCTTTGATGGCTTTTTCTGCTTCAAGTATGGATATGTATTCCTGCCTGCATGCCTGGTCGGTGTTTTTTTACCACTGTGCTGTCATCACTGCTTGTTTCATTTAGCAGTTTTTCAAAGTAATTACTCCATACTTCAAGGATATCTTTTTCTCCTATTTTCATGTCACCTTTATCATCTCTAATTCCTTTTACAGCCCTCTTTCCTCCATTTCTAAGCTTCTTCAACAACCTCCAAAATATTTTGCCACCTTCTTGATATTTATTTTCTATATTCTTGCCAAAGTCTTCCCATGACTTTTGTTTAGCTAGTTTTACACAGTGTTTAGCATTCTTGCATTTGTCTCTGTATTCTCTAAGAGCACACTGACGTATTTGACAGGAACTTTTGATATGCTTTCTTCTTTTCCTTCACTTCCTCTTTAATCCTGTGTCCACCAGGGAGTTCTGATTTTTTTATCCTTACAGACAACCTCACCACATGCCTCTCTGGCAGAATCAATCAATGTTTTCTTCAGAGTTTGCCACTGAATCTCCAAGATTTGATTCCTGTTCTCAAACTCTTTCATTTTTTCTTCAATAATCTTTGTGTATTTTAGTCTACAGTTCACATCTGAGAGCTGCTCAACTTTTATTCGCTTTAAAGCTTTCTTACATTATTATTTTCAATATGAAATTCAATTTTTTCTTGCCCAAGACTAAATAGTGATCACTTCCAATTTCAAATCCTCTGTACACTCTGGTGTCCTGCACTAGGGAGAAAACATCACTATCAACAATAACATAGTCAATGAGACTTTTCTTATTCCTAGCCTCTTCTCTCCATGTGAATTTGTGCACATTTTTATGTTGGAACATGGTGTTTAATTAATTTCTTATCAATCGGAACACAGATTGATGAGAAAATAAATAATTATTTTCGTATCAGTCGGTGTTCGCATCTATACCGTTAAAATCGAATCAGCAGTAGGATACTGAGATTTCTCAAAGGCTTTTGATCAATTACTGTGTGATAAGTTGATAGTCAAAATAGAGTGGATGGTGGGGTTGGATATTATATTAGTGCATTCGATTAGAGATTGGCTGTCTGATAGGTATCAACAAGTTGTGTATGGGAGAGCAATATCCAGGAATAGGAAAGTCAC
The DNA here is from genome assembly GCF_054136105.1 of Typopeltis vanoorti. Classification (NCBI taxonomy): domain Eukaryota; kingdom Metazoa; phylum Arthropoda; class Arachnida; order Uropygi; family Thelyphonidae; genus Typopeltis; species Typopeltis vanoorti. The sequence continues at coordinate 133,220,820 of NC_143560.1, forward strand.
TAGTGTGCCTCAGTGGTCTGTTTTAGGTCCAATGCTGTTTAACCTGTATGCTAATGATATTGGCGAAGATTTGGATAGGGATATTCAGTTGTTTGCAGATGATGCAAAGCTGGGATGAACAATAAAGAGTATAGAAGATGTTATGGCCTTACAAAAAGACTTGAATAAATTGAGTGAATGGGCACAGGAATGGAGATGAGAGTTCATTTTGCAAAATATAAAGTTTAACATTTGGGAAACAAAGTTGGGATGTAGAATTTATGCTTGGTGGGGAAATATTTTTGGAGGTGGAGGAAATAAAAGATCTTGGGGTGAGAGTGGATAAGGATCTGAAATTTAGGGGACACATTACCAAAATTCTGAAGACAACACAAAGAATTCTGGGAATGATGCAGAGGACACTGACTTGTAGAAGTAAGGAGATTCTTGTTCCATTGTATAAGGCTTTGATTAGTCTGCACGTGGACTTCTGTGCACATATTTGGTCATCTGGTTTTCAAAAGGACGAGGAGGTGTTGGGCTGGGAGAATTTTAGGATCATTGTTTGTCAATGAGAAGTAGGGGCTTAAAATTTAAAGTAAACATGTGCAAGTACAGTAAAACCCCGTTTTTACGGTCCCGCAATTTACATTTTCTGCCATTTACGTCATTTTCCGTTGGCATGTCTTAAGGCATATTCTTATGATATATTGTTTTCCCGGCATTAAGAACTTGATGTGGACATTATTTCCTGTGATTTGCATTTCTTTCTCGGGTGGCAATACTGATTTTCGAATAAATTTCTGTTCCTAGATGGCATTGCTTTCAGCTGTAGTTTCGTTTCTGCCATCACGGTGACTTGCATGCTTGCAGCAGTAATGTAAGTTTTAAAAGAGGTAAACCGTGAGTAGACATATCGATACAAAATAAATAACGGAAAAAACTCACGTATAAAGATTATTTAATAGTATAATTTTCGCCTGTGTGTGTCACAGGCATCTTCAGTACATTAAGCTCAAAATTAAACACTATCAGACAATTCCAAAAAGCGCCACCTAAGTAGCTGGTGTAAGATAACTAAAAAGGTCAATAACTTTCCTAAAAATAAAATAAAAAAATAAAATAAATAAAATAAAAAATAAAAATAAAAAAAATAAAATAAAAATTAATACAATAAAAAGTTAGGAAAGATTAGCTGATTTGTAAAGTACTATCTCCCATAAAGGGGATAGACGTAAGCTGTCGGATCTGTTTAAGTTAGGAGAATGAAGTAGAGTTTCACATGTTTCTTTATAAAGCGTTCAATGAGAAACTGACTTTTGTGAAGAACTCTTGTCTTTCTCCAGTGAACTCTGTGTCTAGTGAAGATGGCACGTTCAGAAAGTCCAGACTTTTCAGGTTTAAAGTATTCAGTATAAGATTGGTGTTCTTCTAGCCGAATAGAGGCAGATCTTCCCGTTTGTCCGAAATAAGATAATCCACAAGTGCACGGAATCTTGTAGACACCTGGATGATTAAGATGTGGAAGCTTGTCCTTAGGAGAAGTGAGAAAGGTGGAGATTTTTCTAAACGGTCGAAAAGCAACAAAAATATTCAGTGGTTTTAAAACTTTTGCTATACGTTCACTGATGCCTTGTACATAAGGTATAGTAATGCACATTATTTCCTCTGTGTTTGAAGAGGAAGATCCTCTTCATCCTAGGATCAAGTTTACCCTAGAAGTAGAATCAAATAAGCAGTTGGCCTTTTTAGATCTTCTAATTCTTCACCAACCAGATGGTAACCTACATTTCTCAGTTTATAGAAAGAAGACTCATACAGGCCATTATATCCATGCGGAATCTCATCACCATCCCAGTCAAAAGGCAGGAACTATTAAAACACTGGTTCATCAGGCCCACTCCTTTTGTTCTACAGACGATCTTTTACAGAAAGAACTACAATATATAACTTCTTCCTTTTTATCTAATGGATACAAGAATTCCTTCATCAAAAGAGCTTTGAGTAGTTTTAATGTCTTCCTCTTCAAATACAGAAGAAATAACACGCATTCCTATCCCTTATGTGCACAGCATTAGTGAATGTATAGCAAAAGTTTTAAAACCACTGAATATTTTTGTTGCCTTTCGACCGTTTAGAAAAATCTCCACCTTTCTCACTTCTCCTAAGGACAAGCTTCCACATCTTAATCATCCAGGTGTCTACCAGATTCCATGCTCTTGTGGATTATGTTATTTTGGACAAACGGGAAGATCTGCCTCTATTCGGCTAGAAGAACACCAATCTTATATTGAATACTTTAAACCTGAAAAGTCTGGACTTTCTGAACATGCCATCTTCACTAGACACACAGAGTTCATTGGAGAAAGACAAGAGTTCTTCACAAAAGTCAGTTTCTCATTGAACGCTTTATAAAGAAACGTGAAACTCTACTTCATTCTCCTAACTTAAACAGATCCGACGGCTTACGTCTATCCCCTTTATGGGAGATAGCACTTTACAAATCAGCTAATCTTTCCTAACTTTTTATTATATTAATTTTTATTTTATTATTTTTTTAAATTTTTATTTTTTACTTTTTTATTTAAAAAAAATTTTTTTTTAGGAAAGTTATTGACCTTTTTAGTTATCTTACACCAGCTACTTAGGTGGTGCTTTTTGGAATTGTCAGTTAGTGTTTAATTTTGAGCTTAATGTACTGAAGATGCCTGTGACACACAGGCGAAAATTATACTATTAAATAATCTTTATACGTGAGTTTTTTCCGTTATTTATTTTGTATTGAGCAGTAATGTAGTGATGAGCGATACTGTGATTTTTTAATCACATAGTACGAATTGATATTGCAGAATTTCTGCTGCGTAATTTAGCGTGTGAAAGTTGCTTTCAAGTTGCGGTTGGTGGATTATCTATGTTATCCATCGAGAAAAAAGACAGAAAATGTATTTCGGTAGAAGAAAAGATGGCAATTCTGCAACGTGTAGATTGGCATGCCTGAACACTGTGCGTGCATTTAGCAAAAGATCTTGGACTCTCCGTATCCACTTTGAACGCGATAGTAAAAAACAGGGCAAGCATTGAAATCAATGCAAAACAATCTTGGCGCTATGTCAAAAAAAAACAAAAAGCAAAAACAATGAACAATTAAAGAATTTTTTAAATAGATAAATGTAAATAATTGCAAATTCATATATTTTCAGTTATTAAATTTTGTAATCTAGTATGTACACTTGCATATTTCTTGTAGTAAGTCATCTTTTAGCCTTTTTTAATATTTTTTTACATTTCCTGCTATTTACACTTTTTTCCATCAGTCCCCCTGAAAAGTATAAAAAAAGGGCTTTTACTGTATATCCACTTCAAGAAGATGATATTTGACAGATATAAATTGATTGGAGGGGGCTTTAGAAAATTTTTTAGAAATGTTGATGAATAGAAAGATGTGGGAACTTTGGTTAATTATCACCACAGTTTAGATCAATGCCCCCTTATATCATTTTGCCAGGTAGAGATCATAAACCTGTTGTCAAAATTAGATACAAAAAAAGCCCCTGGCCCCGATGGCATTCCTCCAATTGTCCTCTATACACACTATCTTACTCCACTGGATACACACTATCTTACTCCGTTGAATATAGGCCAATTCCCAAAGCCTGGAAATTGGCCTATATTCAACCCATTCCTAAAAAGGGAGACAGATCGCTGCCATCTAACTACTGCCCTATCTCACTCACCTCAATCCTATCTAAAGTGATGGAGAAAATCAATTCTCCACTACTACTCTACCTTGAAGGTACCCAGTTATTAAGCGACCACCAGTACAGATTCCGCCGATGCCGATCAACAGGTGACCAGCTCTTCTACATCACCCATCTCTGGACATATACCATGGAAAAATCGGGCGAATATGAAGTAGTTGTACTTGATTTATCTAAAGCCTTTGACTGGGTCTGGCACAAAGGCTTACTAAACAAACTTCAATCATTTGGCCTGTCCCAGGACTTCTGCAAATGGATTGCCAGCTTCCTGTCTGGATGCACACTATGTGTAATGGTAGATGGCTCCCTATCCTCCCACTATCCAACTGATGCTGGGGTCCCACAAGGTTCAGTTCTCTCACCGACCCTCTTCCTTCTGTACATCAATGACCTACTTCAGTTGACTTCCAACCCAATACACAGTTTTGCAGATGACAGCACATTGCACTCTTCCCTTTCATTTGATAAACCTTACCCTACACAACTCACTTCAACCCACAGAACATCGACCACAACTTCTCTTAACGCAGACCTCCAAAACATCCTCTGATGGGGATCAGATAACCTCGTCAACTTCAGCGCTAGTAAAATCCAGTTCTGTCTTATTTCCCACAAAAAAAGAACCATTTTCCTCCAGTATTATTTTTGATAACACTCAAATTCCCAGACAAGACGAAATTTCTCTTCTCGGAATTACCATGACATCAGGCCTCTCCTGGCATAAACACATCGCAACCATTGCATCCTCAGCTTCCAAAAAACTAGGTTTTCTCTTTCTTTCAACACATTACTTCACTTCAAAACAAAATTTGTTTTGAAGTGTTACTGTTAACCTTATACAAAATTTCAAAATTTGTATAAGGTTAACAGTGCCCTGTTAACCTTATACAAATTACAAATCTGCCCAGCTATCGAATACTGTTCTCAAATTTTGATTGGGGCTCCTAAAAGTTCTCTCAAAATGCTTGACTCAATACAGAGGAGAGCAATTAGACTGATAAATGATCCATCTCTTACCGACTCATTCCCCCCACTTTCACATAGACATTTAGTCTCTGCAATTTGTATATTCTACAGTTTATTACAGCAATTTAGAATATATAATTTGTATATTCTAAATTGCTGTAAATATACTGCAATATGTATAGAAATTGCAGTATATTTGTATACTGCAATTTCTATACAAATTGCACTATACAAATATACAAATAAAAATTTTATGCAAATATTTCCATGGAAAATGCTCATCTGAAACAACATCAATAATTTCCCCACTGTGTACTAAATTCATTGGAACATGTACAGCCACCTCTAAACATCCCTTCATAGTATACCTCGAAACCCACAGAACAAATTTCTTTTCCTCCTCCTTCATCCCTGCTACTGCTGTACTATGGAACAGTCTCCCCCCCCCCCCCCCCCCGATGTATTTCCCAAGGAATACAATATACAGGCTCTTAAATTGAATGTTAACAAGTTCCTCCTTTCCCATCCCACTACCCATATACGATACTAAAGTACTATAGGTTGACCAGCCAAGCTCTCGTATATGGGGCCCAACATAAAAAAAAAAAAAAAAAAAAAAAAAAAAAAAAAAAAAAAAAGAGATGACTTACTAAGGTAGTTTCTGATCTCTGGAATGTTGAATATGAGGAAAAGTTGAGAAGATGCAATTTATGGAGTCTAGTGAATAGGAGAAAGAGGGGTGATATGATAGAGACCTACAAGTTAGTAAGGGGTTTGTATAGGATTAATGTTGGAGAGGTTTTACATCAAATGGTGGGAGATCAGGGGATAACTAAAGGTCATCTCTCTGGAAGCTATATAAGGAGGGTGTGAGCAGGGGAGTGAGAAGCAGGTTTTTTTGTATGCAGAGTTGTGAATGATTGGAATGTCTTCCCAATGAATCGAATGCCTTGTCTGCAGAGAATTTGAGTGTGTTTAAGGCATGGTGTGATGAGCTGTGTGTGACTAAAGGATCTTCTAGTTGAGTCTTTGACTCTATGGTCTTGGGATAATAATAATAATGAGTGGAATGCATTGTCTGAGTGGGTGGTGAGTGCTCCAACATTGAATGTATTCAAGCCAAGGCATGATAGTTACTTCCAAGCCTCCACATTCCCTGGAGGCTTGGAAGTAATACTAAAACCAACTCAATAGCCATGATATGGTGAGGGTGAATGAACAGCAGGTGAACCATATACTGACTAATCACTACTCTGACCAAGTTGTACATGTACCACAACTTTTACCACTGCTGGATAGAATATGTGTATACAGTATTTACTTTCTTACCCTATCTTTTATTTATTGATTTATTTTTATATATATTTTTTTAAAGATTTCTTCCCTACATATTTTTATGCAGATTCATCACAATATCAATGTTCAGCAGTGCCGAATTATACTTATAATTAACCTGTCCTCCAGCCTATAACTACCTAATTATATTTTAGGTTTCACCGATTCCATAACCTGTTGATAAAAGCTATTCCATAGATTTTCTACCCAAACAGTAAAAAAATAATTCCATAATTTTTTTTCTAACTCTTCTTCGCTAACTTTTTTGCTGTGTCCTCTGATAGAGCCTGTTTCAGCCAACTGAATCAAATGCATTGTATATCATATATTCCCTAAATTAACTTGTAAATTTCAATTAAATCTGTCTCTTTTTAGATCAATTCCAAATTGCAACTAGTGAAACAATTCTCATAATTTTCACAATCTAAACTGTGGTTATAATTAACCAAAGTTCCCACATCTTTCTAATTATCAACATTTCTAAAAAATTTTCTGAAGATCCTCCAATCAATTTATATCTGTCGAATATCATCTTCTTGAAGTGGATATACTTGCATATGTTTACTTTAAATTTTAAGTCCCTGCTTCTCATCGACAAACAATGATCATAAAACTCTCCCAGTTTTTATGATCATCCTATATAAAACTTAGGTCATCCAGATAGCTGAAGAAATAGAGAAAAAAAATAGAGAAATTCTACTTTTCATATCTGAACCTAAATCACTTATGAATATGTTGAACAACAAGGAATCCTTATGGTGATGGATTTACAGTATCCTCTATTTCTACAACTAAGTTTTACAACATCAGATTGAAGCTTTCTTGGAACATTTTGTTATAATAGAGAAAATAATCATTATATTCCTTAATGAAATCACTGATTTTTTTTAATAATAAATATTCAGAATAATTAATGTTTTGTTGATACTTAATTTTCTTTATAATTCTATATATTATATGAATTCTGTGGTAACAATTTAATATTTTCATTGTAAATTGCACCTTTGAAAATATATTGTATGATAGTTGGAAATGCTCATGCTTGCATTGTTTTCTTTTGCAACTGTTATCTCTGTCTTAGTTTATAACGAATGCTAAATACAAAATTAATGATGGAAAATCTCAAGTAAAAAGATTTTTTAATAGTATAATTTTTGCCTGTGTGTCACAGGCATCTTTAGTACATGTTAAGCACAAATTAAACAATAACTGACAATTTCAAAAAAGCTCCACCTAAGTTGCTAGTGTAAGATAACTAAAAAGATCAATAAAATTTCCTAACAAAAAAAAACTATATCTACAATAAAAATAGCTAATTTGTAAAGTACTATCTTCCATAAAGGGGATAGGTATAAACCATTGGATCTGTTTAAGTTAGGAGAGTGGAGTAAAGTTTCACATGTTTCTTTATAAAGCCGTTCTATGAGGAGCCGACTTTTGTAAAGGACTCTTGTCTTTTTCCAATGAACTCTATATCTGGTTAAGATGGCATGTTCTGCAAGTCCAGAAGACTGTTCAGGTTTAAGGTGAATATAAGACTGGTGTTCTTCTAGTCGAATAGAGGCAGATCTTCCTGTTTGTCCGAAACAAGATAATCCACAAGAGCAAGGAATCTGGCAGACACCTGGAAAATTAAGATATGTATGCTTGTCCTTAGGAGAAGTGAGAAAGGTGGAGATTTTTCTGACCGGTCGAAAGGCAACAAAAATATTCAGTGGTTTTAAAACTTTTGCTATACATTCACTAATGCCGTGCACATAAGGGATAGGATGCGTGTTATTTCTTCTGTATTTGAAGAGGAAGACATTAAAACTACTCAAAGCTCTTTTGATGAAGGAATTCTTGTATCCATTAGATAGAGAGGAAGAAGTAATATATTGCAGTTCTTTCTGTAAGAGATCGTCTGAAGAACAAAAGGAGTTGGCCCGATGAACCAGTGTTTTAATAGTTAATGCCTTTTGACTTGAATGGTGATGAGATTCAGCATGGATATAATGGCCAGTATGAGTCTTCTTTCTATAGACTGAGAAATGTAGGTTACCATCTGGTTGGTGAAGAATTAGAAGATCTAAAAAGGCTAACTGCTTATTTGATTCTATTTCTAGGGTAAACTGGATTCTTGGATGAAGTGCATTTAACTTAGTGAGAAACTGTTGAAGTTCATCAGAAGAGCCATTCCAAATAGCAAAAATGTCATCGATATATCTGAACCAATGAGTGGGTCTGGGTAAGATGTGGAAGCTTGTCCTTAGGAGACTTGAGAAAGGTGGAGATTTTTCTGCTGTCAAACATATGTTTTTCAAAATGTTCCATAAAGAATTTGGAAATAGCAGGAGAAAGAGGATTGCCCATTGCTGTTCCTTCAATTTGTTGATACAACTTATTTTTAAAGGAAAAATAGCCAGAATATATTACAAAATCAAATATTTTTACAATGTCTGCAGGAAATTCCTGTTGTAGTAATTCAATACTTTCAGATGAAGGAACATTTGTAAATAAAGAAACAACATCTAAACTGATCATGACATCAGAAACGTCCATGAAGATCTGAAATTTTATTTTTGAAACCCAAAGTATTTTTTATATAAGTATCAGTTCTTCTAGTTGAGGAAGTGAGTAAATTTCATAAAAATTTTGAAATTTTGTAAGTGGTACAACCTATACAATCTACAACTGGCCTCAATGGAATGCCTGGTTTATGAACTTTCGGAAGACCACACAGTCTAGGTGGACGACCGAAGAAGGTTATAAGTTTTTTCTTTTGATCTTCATTCCAAGTCGATACATTATCTATAAGAGATTTAAGTCTATTCAATTGACTCCCAGTAGGATCCGATGTAAGAGGCCTATAAGTTGAATAGTTGCGGAGTAATAGGGACATTTTTCTCTCGTATTTCTTCCTATCTTGAATAACTACAGCCTTCCCTTTATCAGATTTTGTAATAATTAAATTATTGTTATTCTTCAGTGATTTCAATGCTTTAAATTCAGAGTAAGAAAGATTAGGACAAGGAGGCTTGGCATTAAAGAGAATTTTCGCACATTCAAAACATAACCTGTTGACTCTTTTTTGGGATAAGGATCGAATATAAAGCCTATAAGCCTTATAGGCCTCTTACATTGGATCCTACCGGGAGTCAATTGAATAGACTTAATTCTCTTATAGATAATGTATCAATTTGGAATGAAGATTAAAAGGAAAAAAACTTAGAATCTTCTTTGGTCGTCCACCTAGATTGTATGGTCTTCCGAAAGTTCATAAACCAGGCATTCCATTGAGGCCAGTTGTAGATTGTATAGGTTGTCTCGCACTTACAAAATTTGAATATTTTTATTAAATTTACTCACTTCCTCAACTAGAAGAACTGATGCTTATATAAAAAATACTTTAGATTTCAAAAATAAAATTTCAGATCTTCATTTGGACGTTTCTGATATCATGATCAGTTTAGATGTTATTCCTTTATTTACAAATGTTCTTTCATCCAGTGGTGGCCTGTACATAAGACACTGCAGCCCCCAAGGAAAAAATGAAAAAAATTAAAATTTGTTTGTGTTTATAAATAATAACAATGCTTACAACATTATATAAATGCAATACAACATGTTAAAAGTTACAGCTTATGTTTTGACATTGATTGAATAGTTAATAATTGGAATTGTTCGATTAATGCTTTAGATTACGAAACAAATGCACTGCGATCTAACGGCGATAGTTTGCGCTTGTCATTGCACAGTTACGTTATTCCCAACTGTAACTGCTCAAATGGCAGTGTATTTTTAGTATGTTTACATGCCTTATTTCTGTGAGATATGAAACGTTTATTATTGGTGCGTGTGAGTGGTGAACTATTATTTGTAAATCTTATTTTATTTTGTTAAAATAACATATAATTATTTATTTATTATAGATACAAGGCTGAATTATGATGAGTGTCTGTTGAAAATATGAAAAGAATAATATTTTTTCAATTATTGTTACACGAAACAAATGCACTGCCATCTAACGCCGGTATTCGTTTGACTTGTTGTTGCATGTTACGTCATTAGATACATTTATCTTATGCTTGCGCTCATTATTTCTGTGAGATATGAAACGTTTATTATTGGCGCGTGTTCGTTGTGAACTATTTTTTTGTAAATCTTATTTTATTTGTTGAAATAACATATAATTATTTATTTATTATAAATACAAGGCTGAATTATGACGAGTGTCATTGTTGAAAATATGAAAAGAATTATATTTTTTCAATTATCGTTACACGAAACAAATGTACTGCGATCTTACACAGATATTCGTTTGACTTGTCATTGCTATTGATATGAAACTTTTATTATTGGTGTTTGTTCGTGGTGAGGATGAAATATTTTTAATAAAGCAATTTTTAATATGTAAATTTATTTATTAATAAATTCGTTACGTTAAGAAAAAAAAAGTTTTTTTTTTTGTATATGCAGCATTTCTACTTAAAATTTTCACCGGCCTCCACTGCCTTCATCTGAAAGTATTGAATTACTACAACAGGAATTTCCTTCAGACATTGTAAAAATATTTGATTTTGTAATACATTCTGGCTATTTTTCTTTTAAAAATAAGTTGTATCAACTAATTGAAAGAACAGCAATGGGCAATCCTCTTTCTCCTACTATCTCCAACTTCTTTATGGAACATTTTGAAAAACATATCTTTAACAACATTTCTCCCAGACCTACTCATTGGTTCAGATATGTCGATGACATTTTTGCTATTTGGAATGGCTCTTCTGATGAACTTCAACAGTTTCTCACTAAGTTAAATGCACTTCATCCAAGAATCCAGTTTACCCTAGAAATAGAATCAAATAAGCAGTTAGCCTTTTTAGATCTTCTAATTCTTCACCAACCAGATGGTAACCTACATTTCTCAGTCTATAGAAAGAAGACTCATACTGGCCATTATATCCATGCTGAATCTCATCACCATTCAAGTCAAAAGGCATTAACTATTAAAACACTGGTTCATCGGGCCAACTCCTTTTGTTCTTCAGACAATCTCTTAAAGAAAGAACTGCAATATAGTACTTCTTCCTCTCTATCTAATGGATACAAGAATTCCTTCATCAAAAGAGCTTTGAGTAGTTTTAATATGTCTTCCTCTTCAAATACAGAAGAAATAACACGCATTCCCATCCCTTATGTACATGGCATTAGTGAATGTATAGCAAAAGTTTTAAAACCACTGAATATTTTTGTTGCCTTTCGACCGGTCAAAAAAATCTCCACCTTTCTCACTTCTCCTAAGGACAAGCTTACACATCTTAATTTTCCAGGTGTCTGCCAGATTCCTTGCTCTTGTGGATTATCTTGTTTCGGATAAACAGGAAGATCTGCCTGTATTCGACTAGAAGAACACCAGTCTTATATTCAGTACCTTAAACCTGAACGCTCTGGATTTGCAGAACATGCCATCTTAATCAGACATAGAGTTCATTGGATAAAAACAAGAGTCCTTCACAAAAGTCGGTTCCTCATAGAACGGCTTTATAAAGAAACATGTGAAACTTTACTCCACTCTCCTAACTTAAACAGATCCGATGGTTTACGCCTATCCCCTTTATGGGAGATAGTAATTTACAAATCAGCTAATCTTTCCCAACTTTTTATTGTATATATAGTTTTTTTTGTTAGGAAATTTTATTGACCTTTTTAGTTATCTTACACTAGCTACTTAGGTGGCACCTTTTGGAATTGTCAGTTATAAAAATAATTTGAGCTTAACATGTACTGAAGATGCCTGTGACACACAGGTGAAAATTATACTATTAAAAAATCTTTTTACGTGAGATTTTCCCTCATTCATTTTGTATTTATATGTCTACTCACAGTATTCCCTTACCAAGAGTTATAATTCTCGTAGATAGGCTTATACGTTGGTTATGCATTTCTAAATCACTTAGGGAATTGAAACAACGTAGATCCGAATATAAATTAAATAATACTTTAATAGATATTTCCGATATTTCGGCAATGTCTCATTGCCATTTTCTAAAGGAACTTACAAAAAGGCAGGAGCACACAGGCTCTAACAATACAGTAACTGGAAATGAAGATATGAAGCTATCGTTCTCCTAGAAGTCCTGATGGTGCCCTCTGGCGGGCTAAGTAGGCGTTCTTGGCCGTTGGGCTGAAGGTCTGCTGATGTATGCTTCCCAAATTTGGGGCAGTCGCATACAACCAAATTTGTTGAGGTTTGGAGAGTTTCTTAGGGCAGAGGCTGATTCCATAAATAATCTTTCGAATTTATATTTGCTCCGGTGTATTATTTTTGCTTTCTTCCACCGTATTCTGTGGCGAGTATCCAGAGCATGGTCTGCAAGACCAGAATGGCTATATTTGTAAAACCGGATGTAGTCCTTGTGTTCAGAAATTCTGATATTCGCTGTCCTGCCTGTTTGGCCAAAGTACGACAGTTTACAACTGCAAGGGACCTGGTATACACCAGGTAGGTCTAGGGGAAGTGGTTGGTCTTTGGTAGAGCGGATAAGGGATGCCAATTTTCTGTAAGGCTTGTGAGGTCATGTTTTTTTAGAATTTTGGTAATTTTTTCTGAAGTGCCTCCTCAACACTTTCTCAGCTAATGGCTACCCCCCCCCCCCAAAAAAAAAATCCAAAAAATATTAAAACCTACAAACCACAGCCCCCCTCCTCCCCCCTTCCACAAAAAAGATTACTCTAAATCCATCACCATTCCCTACATCCGAGGCACTTCAGAAAAAATTACCAAAATTCTAAAAAAACATGACCTCACCTCCTGTTACAGGCCTTACAGAAAATTGGCATCCCTTATCCGCTCTACCAAAGACCAACCACTTCCCCTAGACCTACCTGGTGTATACCAGGTCCCTTGCAGTTGCAAACTGTCGTACTTTGGCCAAACAGGCAGGACAGCGAATATCAGAATTTCTGAACACAAGGACTACATCCGGTTTTACAAATATAGCCATTCTGGTCTTGCAGACCATGCTCTGGATACTCGCCACAGAATACGGTGGAAGAAAGCAAAAATAATACACCGGAGCAAATATAAATTTGAAAGATTATTTATGGAATCAGCCTCTGCCCTAAGAAACTCTCCAAACCTCAACAAATTTGGTTGTATGCGACTGCCCCAAATTTGGGAAGCATACATCAGCAGACCTTCAGCCCAACGGCCAAGAACGCCTACTTAGCTCGCCAGAGGGCACCATCAGGACTTCTAGGAGAACGATAGCTTCATATCTTCATTTCCAGTTACTGTATCGTTAGGGCCTGTGTGCTCCTGCCTTTTTGTAAGTTCCTTTAGAAAATGGCAATGAGACATTGCCGAAATATCGGAAATATCTATTAAAGTATTATTTAATTTATATTCGGATCTACGTTGTTTCAATTCCCTAAGTGATTTAGAAAAAAATAAGAGTTATAGTGAATGCTGTGAAGACGCTATTTGATATTATAATGAAATAATTATTATTTTGCTATTAATTTTAGTTAAATTATGGAGACTACAATCGTGTTAGGAATAATTACTTTAATTTCCTGTTGTTTCGACCATATTAAGGTCATCTGGAGTTTACTCACACGCTCGCACGAAGACAAGCTATATTGCATTTCTAACAGTAAGCAAAAGGGACAATGAATTGTTCAGCTGTTATTCTACTGACCTGAGCTCTAGTGGGGGAAAAAAAACTACATCAAAGCTATATTCTATTTATAACATCATCAGAGAACAAATTCATATAGATAGTTTTTAATACAGCAAAAGTGGTGGCCTAATCCATAATTTAACTAGTGTTATATTAGAGTTATGATCCCGAATTGCTTACAGTCCTAATTATAAGCAATATGCCATCCATATTCTTGGGATTTTTAGGCCACCATTATTGTTAAGATTAGGGTGGTCGATGAGAATTTCACAGGCCTCCTTAAATTTATGCTCATACCACGTTTTGGTGTGATGTAAACAACAGATGCCTTTCCAGTCAATTCTGTGTAGAATATTTAGTGCATGATCAGAAAGGCCAGATTTACCATGGTTATTAAATTTAATATACTGTTTACGTTCTTTTTTTCTGCATCCTGTTTCACCAAAAAGGACCAATTACAGGGCAATGAATATGATATACTGAAGGGTGGGCCATTGGAGGAAGTGGATCCTTGAATGAATTGAATAAATTTTTTAATTTTGCAGGAGGTTCATGCATGTACTGGACTGTGTAGACCCCACTACCAGCCTGACCTCATTAGAGGTCAGACCAGTAGAATAATGGCTGATCAGATCATTGTCACTTTGGCTTACTGTTAGAAATGTAATGTAGCTTGTCTTTGTATACTTGTGAAAGTAAGTGTATACTTTGTATACTAATATGTGTATTATATAACGGTTTGTAAACTTTCCTTTATTACTATTCATAAATTACTGTACTTAATTTTAATAGTAATGTGCATTAAAATGGTGCATTTTATAAATATATTGTATATGGTTAAGTATTTTTGATGACTTCTAGTTAGTATTTATTTTTATTTGGCTCTCTTTCCCTCCAGGCGGCCATTTCATTACCCTATTACTCCTCAGGGTCTTTCGTCACAAGATTCAACTTCTGATGCAGCTGCAACTTATAATCGCTATAAGTATTATAGCAAACTAACTGATCCTTCTGTTGATATACTTGTAAGTATGATAGTATTATTTTTTTTCCTCCCTTAATTTGTTTGTAATAAGTTGTGCATTTCACTCTTAGTAGAAGTATTGAATTTAAAATTTTTTAAATTAGAAAACTTTTTTTTTTTTTTGATAAATTCATAAATTTTTTCATTTTGAAAAATTTTGCTAATTTTGGTAGATGAAAAGTTGAAGTTCAAGGATAACATACCAAAAATTGCAAATAGAACTCAAAGGATAATTGCAATGTTTCTGAAACAAACATTTAAAAAAAACAACTATCGTGTAAGGATGTAGTAGTCATTTCACTTCTTTATAAGGCATTGATACAATTGCATCTGGATTACTGTGCACAGATTTGTTTCCTGAATTCCAAAGGAATAAAGAACATGGAAAGACTGCCAAGAAGAGTTACAAAGATATCGGGATTGTGGGATGTAGATTACGAGGTTAGATTGTATGTTGGACTGCATACACTGGTAAACAGGAGGAGGATGAGGGTGTGATGATATGATAGAGAGTATACAAACTTTTGAGAAGTCATTATAGGACATTGGTGGATAAAATATTTTATTATATGGAAGGTGAAGAGAGGGCAAGGGGCATCCTTGGAAGTTAAGTTGTAGTTAAGAAAGGGGTGAGGCTAGATTTTTCTCTCACAGAACCGTGAGTGAGTGGCAGGGCCATCCCCCACACAAAGGCACCTGATCAAGAGAGACACCATTTCAAGATGATAAATAATAGTGAATTTTTATACAATGCCCTTATTCATGAAGTGAAACTTTACTACATAGATTGCACAACTTAATATAAACAGTAAGGCGATAAAAAATGAGCAATAAACTCAACACACTCAACTGATTAGCTGTTTTGTTTTGATGTATTGCTTCATGTTCTT
The DNA here is from genome assembly GCF_054136105.1 of Typopeltis vanoorti. Lineage (NCBI taxonomy): Eukaryota > Metazoa > Arthropoda > Arachnida > Uropygi > Thelyphonidae > Typopeltis > Typopeltis vanoorti. The sequence continues at coordinate 133,236,433 of NC_143560.1, forward strand.
GTAGAATGACTTATACGTTGGTAACACATGACTATTAAATTATTTAAGGAATTCACAACATATACTGGAATATTAATTAAAAGAAACTTTAATACATACTTCCTGTATTTATTACGTGTCATATTTGTATGTTCCCATCTTCATGGGAACATGCAAATATGACACGTGCACGCAAGCACTACAAAAAGCAGAAGGTAAGAAACTATTGTTGTCCCTAAAGTCCTAATGGTGCCCCCCCCCCCCCAGCTGGCTACATTGGGTTGTCTTGGCTGTTGGGCTGGTGTTCTCATGATGTAAGTCTCCCAAATTTGGGGCAGTCTCATGCACCCAAATTTGTTGAGGTTTGGAACGTTTTTTAGAGCTGAGACAGATTCTATGAATAATTTTTCGTACTTAAACTTGCTGCAGTGTATTACTTTGGCTTTCTTCCAATGTATTCTGTGGCGGGTACCCAGAGCATGGTCCCTGGAGATAATTGAAAAAAAATTTTTTTTGAGATGCTCTATTTTTATGTACATATCTGTATTTATATATATATATATCTTGTATTTATATACTAAATACATTCCTAAAATAATTTAATAGTCATATATTGCTTCATGAGTGGTGCATCAAAGCAGGTTTGAGTTGCGTTGTAATTTTTTTGTGATAATTGAAAAAAAATTTTTTTTTTGAGATGCTCTATTTTTATGTACACATCCGTATTTATATATACAGTCATACCCCGACTTACGCGAATCCGGAGTTACGCGGTTTCATATATGTACGTATTCCCGTCCCGCTTCACGCCTCACCACTAGTCATATCTTTCCAGCTCCGGCTACATTCGCCAGTGTCGCACATGCTGTGAACAAGCACTGACGTGTTTTGCACGGTCTCCATTCATACACGATTTTTATAGTGTACAAACCTTGCGATTGTTTAATGTTATGTTCTTGATAAAAATTTTATCACAAAAAATAATAAAGTCGTCCAAAAGAAGCAAGTCCGATTCTTCTACAGCTAGCAAGAAAAGAAAAACATTGACTTTGGAAACAAAACTCAACATCATTAAGGATTTTGAAGGTGGAATGAAAGTTTGTGAGCTAGCAAAGAAGTTTGATCTACAGGAATCCACAGTAAGAACAATCATAAAAGAAAGGTTTACAGATTTTGGAGGACATAGATTCTAACAAGGAACGAATTGTAGCCACAAGGTAAGGAATAAAAAAATCATTAGCTTGCTATTAAGAAATTTTGCATGACAAGAAAAAGACATTATGCCATCAGACGAATCTATTAGATTTTGTGAAACCATTGACATCGAAATAACTTTCTTTTTTTTATGTATGAAAAACTACAATTATGATTATATATTTCTTAAAAAATATAGGTGTTTTTGTAAACCTTTGTCCCAATTAACTAATATTTTGTATGTTTGTATGCAATATTATACCTGATTTATGCGGATTCAACTTATGCGCTTTTTGTTGGTTCCACCTACCGCATAACTTCGGGGTATGACTGTATATATATCTTGTATTTATATACTAAATAAATAAATAAAAATTTCTTGAAATTAATTTCATTTTAATTTGCAAATTCTATTTTATGGGGGTGCTGAAATATAACTTTGAACAAAGGTGCCTCTTACCCACATGGTGGCCTTGTGGGTAAAAGTGAAATAGTGAGTGCATATAGCCTAGCTCTAGTGAGTGCATATAGCCTAACTCAATGAGTCTTGGTGTCCCTTGAGATCTAATAATAATATAATAATAATAAATACTTTACTATTTTTTTTCTTTCTTTTTAAATATACTTCTAGGAATAGAATACAGTGCTTACAGTATTTTCAGGGAAAACAGATGGGATAGACAGGATGAATGATGTAACAGAAACAAAACAAGCATTTAGGAAATAATAATGAACTAAATTTATTTTATGATTTACGATTTTTTCATATTTTATGTTTAGAGAAAGTGTTGTTAAGTCAGAGTTTGCAAGTGGAAAACCAGGAAACTTGAGATATTAGGAGGAGTAGAATGAAATCAAGCATGTCTGGCCATCCCAGGACAAATGAGTGAGTGCAGGAATGACTATGTAGAAATAGCCACCTCCAAGATAAATGAATGGCAGTGAAGAAATGGCTTGAACACCTGGATGCAGTTTCAAATCAGAATGGGCTGGGAATGACATTATGCAAGGATAATTGTGGCCCCACAATTATCCTTGCATAATGGAAATTAATTATGGAAACATAATTAATTAAATTGGAAGTAAATGATTAAAAGTGTATCATCATTGAACAGAGTTTTAATTTTTATTAAACAAATAAATAATATGATATAATTATGTTACTTGGCTTGCATCAAGGGTCAGCATTAAGTCCGTTTCTGTTTAATATTGTGATGGAGGTGGTAACAGAGGAGGTGAGAGAAGATATGCCTTGGACAATGTTGTATGCAGATGACATCTTGTTGTGTGTAGATTCAAGAGAAGAAGCGGGAACTAAACTGGAAAGATGGAGAAAAGTACTGGAAGAGAGAGGTATGAGATTGAGCAGAAGTAAGACAGAGTATATGTGTTGCGCAGTCGGCGGCGGCCAGGAGACAGATCTGGAGCCGGAAGGAAATGTCATCAGGAAGGTGAGAAACTTTAGATACTTAGGTTCAACAGTGGAAGAAGATGGAGGAGCTGAGAAGGAAGTGGAATGCAGGATACAAGCGGGTTGGAGGAACTGGAGGGAGATGGCTGGAGTGTTATGCGATAAGAGGGTGCCGATCAATCTGAAAGGCAAAATTTATAGGACAGTAGTGAGGCCAGCTATGACATATGCTATAGAATCTGTAGCCCTGAGGGAAAATAACATCAGCAGGATAGAAGTAGCAGAGATGAGAATGCTTAGGTGGATGTGCGGTGTGACCAGAAAGGATCGTCTGAGAAATGACTATGTCAGGGGAACAGTGAAAGTTACGAACTTAGGAGCAAAAATACAGGAGGCAAGGTTGAGATGGTTTGGTCATGTGATGAGGAGGGAGGACGAATATGTGGGAAGAAGGGTCATGCAGATGGATGTGCAAGGAAGGCAGAAGCGTGGGCGGCCAAAGAAGAGATGGAGGGAGCTGGTAGAAGAGGACTTGAAGATGAAGAACTTGGATGTGGTGACAGCCCAAGACAGGAAGGTGTGGAGGAGACTCATTACAAACAGTGACCCCCACTTAAGTGGGGGAAGCTTCAGAAGAAGAAGATATAATTATGTTACTGCTTACTTTTAATGAGATGGTTGAGCTTTTCTGCCCTTGCAGAGTTGCTGGATATCTGGCTCAATATTGGTCAAATTCAGTCACAGATCGGCACATGCACACACAAAGATGATTTCTGTATTTTGTTTTTATTTGAAGGAGCGATGAAAATCCTTTCTCACAGAGATAGGTTGTAGAAAACTGAATGACGATTTTCAGTGCTTCTTCAGATAATTCGGGAAATTCACTTCTCACTGAAGGCGAGATCCAAACAAAGATCACGGAATTGCATTTTAAGTCCACTGTCACTTGAAAGCTCAATTAATTGTTCTTTTTTCGATAATCAAAGGGCATTCTCGTGACTGAAAGCCTGAAATGGATCGCAAACCCACAGAAATTTCTTATAAAAATTATTCGGAAAATATGTTTCAAAATTCCATTTCAGATTTTTGAGGTGGTCACATACCCTTTCAGAAACTCGGAATCAACAAAAATATCCATCATCATCATCATCAAATTCCTGCCATGTACCCACAAGGGGTGTACAGGATATAATAGTACTACATGAAAAAATTATATCGTTACTAACTTTCTATCTACAATTTTCCTCCAAATCAGTCTGTTACTTGTTAAGACTCCAACATTATCAGATCTTACATTTCTGTCGTCTAAGGCACTTTGTACCATATCAATCCACCTATATCTTGGTCTTCCTCTGGGTCGTTTTCCTGCCAACCTGGCGGTGAACACTTGTTTTGCTAATCTTTCCTCGCCCATTCTGTTTAAGTGACCATACCACCTGAGAATTGCTCTGCTAATGCATTCCTGGATGCTGACAATGTCAAGTTCTTTCCTAATATCCTCATTTTTAATATGATATTGCCACTGATGCCATCTGTTCATGCCTATAATCTTTCTCAGGACTCTCATATCTGCGGTCTCTAGTCTTTGGTCAACTGTTTTATTTCTGACCCAGCTCTCAGATCCATAACTTAAAACTGGTTTGAGCACTGTCTTGTATACAGCTAATTTAGTGTTCCGACTAATATCGCTCTTATTCCATATGAATTAATTCAGTTGACTTCCCACCATACCAGCTTTGCTGATTCTGTTGTCTATTTCTATATTTAATTTACTATCTTCAGTAAAAATCGTGCCTAAGTAGCTGAAATGTTTTACTTGTTCAACAGGTTCTCCGTTCACAACACAGTTGACATTTTCAATGATTCTGCCTATTTTCATTGTCTTTGTCTTTTTATTGCTGACCTTCACACCATATCTGTTACAATAGCTATTCAATTTAGTCAGAGAATCTTGCAGACTAGTAGCGGATTTATTTAGAGGAATAACATCATCTGCATAAAGCAAAGAGCTGACATTAACATCTCAAATTTTGATATCATGTTTAATACAACTTTCCTTCATAATGTGATCCATATAGATAATGAATAACAGAGGGGATAATGTACATCCTTGTCTCACACCAGATTTAACATTAAACCATCTTCCTGTACTTCCTTCAAATCTAACTGCTGACTTGCAACTCAAATAAAGACTAAGTATTTCTTGATATAGTGCCCCGTTGACACCATATAACTGCAACGTATTGAACAGCTTCTCTCTTGGCACCTTATCATATGCCTTTTCCAAATCGACAAAACTTAAATACAGATCTTTGTTATATTCCCATGCTTTCTCGACTATTTGTCATAAAGTGAAGATCTGATCCTGACAGCCTCTGTTTGTCCTGAATCCAGCTTGTTCTTCACCAAGCTTTTCTTCCACAATTCTTCTCAACCGTTTCCGAAGTATACCTGCATAGATCTTGCCAGGAACACTCAGTTGGGAAATACCTCTGTAATTCTCACATTCAGTTTTATTTCCCTTTTTATATATGGGTACTGTGAGAGCTCTACTCCAATCATCGGGAATTCGTCCCTCTGTCAAGGCTTTCTGAACTATGCAGTGCAGCCACTGTAAGACTCTTATACCACCATACATCAGCATTTCTGGTCGAATATCATCTACTCCAGCTGCCTTTCCACATTTCAAGCCTTGGATGGCTTTTTCTACTTCACGTATGGATATGTATTCCTGCCTTCGTGCCTGGTCAGTGTTTTTAACCACTGTGCTGTCATCACTGCTTGTTTCATTTAGCAGTTTTTCAAAGTAATTACTCCGTACTTCAAGGATATCTTTTTCTCCAGTTTTCATGTCACCTTTATCATCTCTAACTCCTTTTACAGCACTCTTTACTCCATTCCTAAGCTTCTTCAACAACCTCCAGAATATTTTGCCACCTTCTTGATATTTATTTTCTATATTCTTGCCAAAATCCTCCCATGATTTTTGTTTAGCTAGTTTTATACAGTGTTTAGCATTCTTGCATTTGTCTCTATATTCTCTAAGAGCACAAGCTGACTTATTTGACAGGAACTTTTATGCTTTCTTCTTTTCCTTCACTGCCTCTTTAACTTCCTGTGTCCACCAGGGAGTTCTAATTTTTCTATCCTTGCAGACAACTTCACCACATGGCTCTCTGGCAGAATCAATCAATGTTTTCTTCAGAGTTTGCCACTGAATTTCCAAGGTTTGATTCCTGTTCTCAAACTTTTTCATTTTTTCTTCAATAATCTTTGTGTATTTTAGTTTGCAGTTCACATCTGAGAGCTGCTCAACTTTTATTCGCTTTAAAACTTTCTTACATGTTATTCTTTTCAATATGAAATTCAAATTGAGAATGAATCAGATCGAGAGGGGAGTGATGTGGAAGAGCAGGAGAGTAAGACAGGAGAGATTGAAGGAGTGGAAATGAATGGGGAAGTGAGTGGTATGAGTATAGAAAATGAGAGAATGGGTGTGCAAGAGGAGCAGGGAAACGGGGGGGCTCAGGATGTACAGGGATACACAGCGTGAGAAAGGTGGATGCTCCAAGAGGAAGTGAGAGCATGTGTAGGCAGGAAAGTAAGGGATGATCAGGGATCAAAAGGAAACAGATGGAATTGCAAAGGGTTCTAAAATGAAGAAGCAGAAAGGGAAATGGCCCCAGTCCAGCATGGAGAGATCACATCGAGTGAATGGTATCAGTGGAACTAGCTGTAGATCCAGAAATGAGTTGTTGTGTTTGTATGCCAATGCTAGAAGTATAAGAAACAAGGCAGATGAAATGGTTGCACTAATTGCGTCTGTGCACCCAGAGATTGTCGGAATAAGTGAGACATGGTTAGATGAGGATGACATCCTGACAGGAGTAGAGATGGAATGGTATGATGTGTTTCGTGAGGATTGAAGGGGTAAAAAGGGAGGGGAGTGCTATTGATGATAGAGAAAGAGTTAGGTCCATACAAGGTAGAGATGCAAGAGGGAAATAGGGCCAGTGGTTTTAAGGCAGTATGGTGTGAGATAGAGGTGAATAGAATCAAATACTTGGTGGAATGTTGTTATAGACCTGGTAATGTGGATGGTGGTGATAGTGAAATGTATAGTCAAATAAGCCAAGCAAATAAGAAAAAGGTGATCATTATGGGTGATTTTAATTATGGCAATATAGACTGGAATGAAGAGATAGCAACTGGAAGTAAAGAAAATGAGTTTCTTGAGTTTTTGAGGGATAACTACCTCAGACAGTATGTAACAGAGGGCACAAGAGGATTAAGGGTCTTGGATTTGGTCATCTCATCGGAGGATGTAATTATCAATGAGGTATCAAATCATCCACCAATTGGTGAAAGTGACCATGAGGTGATTACTTGGGTGGTTGCCAGCAGTGCAAGGACCCCTGTGAAAAAAGGGTATATGTGGAACTACAAGGGGGGTGATTATGAAGAACTCAGGAAACAGCTTGCAGGTGTAGCATGGAATGAGGAGTTAGCTGGAAAAGAGATCAATGCAGCTTGGGGGATTTTCAAAAAATATTTAGTAGATGCAATGTCTAAATGTATACCATGGGTGAGAAGGTTAAATAAGTTAGGTGTGAGATGGATGAATAAAGAAATTAAGCATGCGATACAGAGAAAAAGGGCATTGTGGAGGCAGCATAAGAGAGAAGTGGAAGTAACCAATTTCATGAGGTCTACAAAGACCAGGCAAGGAGGGTGACTTGGTTGGTGAGAGTAGCTAAAGAGAGGTATGAACAGCAGTTAGCTAATGAAGCTAAAAAGAATCCTAGGGAGTTCTTTCAATATGTAGCCAGCAAAAGAAAGAATGATTATGGAAGGATGACACTGATTGGAGAAAATGGTATAAAGACAGCTGTTGCAGAATGTGTGGTGGAGATACTTAATGAGCAGTTCATAAAGATCTTTCAATCTTGTGAATGTGACTTCATGGAGAGATTAAGAGCAGTTGATGATGGGGAGGAGAGACTGACTGTAAGTGAGCAAGAGGTGTTTGGGGAGTTGAGTAAACTAGATGTAAATAAGGCTGTGGGACTTGATAATATATCACTGCGTATTCTGAAGGAATGTGCCAGAGAGTTGACACCTGCCTTGACATATTTTTTTAATACGAGTCATGCACTTGATCAAGTCCCTAAAGAGTGGAAGGAGGGCAAGATTGTGCCACTTCATAAAGGAGGTGATCGAACTCAAGCATCAAACTATAGACCTATCTGTGTGTCAGGTGTTGTGGTTAAGTTGTTGGAGAAGCTTGTGAGAACTAGGATCCAGAGTTGGGTTGACAACAATGGTATAATCTTTGATGGACAGCATGGATTTGCTAAAGGGAGGTCGTATTTTAGTAATCTACTTACTTATTACAATAAAGTGAATGCTTCCCTGGACAGAGGAGAAGGATACACAGTAATATACTTGGATTTCGCAAAAGCTTTTGACAGAGTACCTCATGATAAGTTGACAGTCAAACTAGAGCAGATGGGGTTGGATATTAGATTAGTGCATTGGATTGGAGACTTATCTGATAGGTATCAACAAGTTGTGTATGGGGGTGCAATATCAAGAAAAGGAAAGTCACTAGTGGAGTGCCTCAGGGATCTGTTTTAGGGCCATTACTATTTAACTTGTATATTAATGATATTGGCGAAGATTTGGATGGAGATATTCAGTTGTTTGCAGATGATGCAAAGTTGGGACAAACCATAAAGAGTAGTGAAGATGTTGTGTCCTTGCAAGAAGACTTGAATAAATTGAGTGATTGGGCAAGCAAATGGGGATGTGAGTTCAATGTTGCAAAATGTAAGGTTTTAAAATTTGGAAAACAAAGATGGGATACAGAATTTATACTTGGTGAGAATATATTGTTGGAAGTAGAGGAAATAAGAGATCTGGGGGTGATAGTGGATAAGGATCTAAAATTTAGGGGACACATTGCCAAAATTGTGAAGAGAACACAAAGACTTCTGGGAATGATGCGGAGGACACTGACGTGTAGAAGTAGGGAGATTCTTGTTCCATTGTATAAAGCTTTGATTAGGCCACACATGGACCATTGTGCCCAGATTTGGTCACCTGGTTTTCAGAAGGATGAAGAGATGTTGGAAAGGGTCCAAAGGCGACTGACTAAGGTAGTTTCTGACCTCTGGAATGTCGAGTATGAGGAAAGATTGAAAAGATGTAATTTGCAGAGTCTAGTGGAGAGAAGGAAGAGGGGAGATATGATAGTGACCTACAAGTTGGTAAGGGGTTGTTATAGGATCAATGGTGGAGAAGTTATAGAGAATAGTGGGAGATCAGGGAAGAACCAGAGGTCATCCCTGGAAACTGTATAAAGAGGGTGTGAATATGGGAGTGAGAGGCAGGTTTTTTTCGTGCAGAGTTGTGAATGATTGGAATGCCTTGCCTGAGAGTGTGGTGTCTGCAACGAGTTTGAATGTGTTTAAGACACGGTATGATGAGATGTGTGTGAGATAAAAGGACCTACTAGATGAGTCTTTGACTCCATGAGGTCTTGTTTAATAATAATAATAATAATAATTTTATCTAGCTCAAGACTAAATAGTGATCACTTCCAATTTCAAATCCTCTGTGCACTCTTGTATCCTGCACCTGGGAGAAAACATCACTATCAACAATAACATAGTCAATGAGACTTTTCTTATTCCTAGCCTCTTCTCTCCATGTGAATTTGTGCACATTTTTATGTTGGAACATGGTGTTAGGAATAACCAGTCCATGTCCTGAGCAGAAATCCAACAGATATTTGCTATTATTATTAGCTTTGCTCTTTTCTCCAAATTTTCCCAGATTATTTTTGTATGTCTCACAATCATTTCCTACTCTGCTATTTAGATCCCCAACAAGGACCAACTTTTCATTTTTCATTGTGTCAGTTGCTTTTTCTAAAGCCTCCAAAAATTCCTCCACTTCTACCTTAGTAGAACCTTCTGTGGGACCATAGGCATAAATAAGTCTCATTGTCCAGTTCCCCATTCTCATATTTGCCCACATTACTCTACTTGAGACTGACTGCCATTCAAGAAGATTAGGCTCGTATTTTGTGTTGAATACTGTGGCTACTCCTTCATTTCCTTGATTGTCATTGCCTGAATATAATATTTTGTATTTATTGCTCAGAAAGATCTCACCAGGTTTTGTCTATTTTGTTTGTCATCCCTATTATGTCGATCTGGTACTTTTCTAATTTGTCAGCTAGCTCCATTTCTTTGTCATTCAGGCTTCTTATGTTGATAGTACCGATCTTTAACTCTGGTGATGTTGAGTTGGCGGTGTGTTTTGAGATTTGTTCCAGTCGCTGATTTTTCGCTGTTTGCCCTGGTTCCCTGGCGAAAACAACGGGGGCCTTGTTTAACCGGGCGACCCCCCTGCCGGCATGAAATTTTGTCATGTTGTACCATCATTTTTTATTTTGGTTTAACCACTAACAATACAATTTGGTCGGCTAAATCCCAAATTGCCAGCCCATCCTCGTTTGTTCAGTATCCAAGTAGATACCCAACAGGGTGCACCACGAGAAGTTGAGGATTGGACATTTGGTCAGAAGCCCTGGTCGGTTCTCTGCATTCCTTTAAAGGCTATGTGGAGGTCTCCTCTCAGTTATACAGCTTTGACCCTTAAGCACCCCACACAAAAATATCCTTTTCCACTAAAAGGATTCCAATGTTGGAAAAGGTGTAAATTGTCTGTCTTTTATATAATTAATAAATAAAACCAGTTTTTTATCGAATGCCTTTATTTTGTCGTAAGCATCAAGAACAGTTAAAGAATTTCCCTGAAGGGAGAGATTTAGTTTATTTAATTTCGAAAAAATGTCTGAAAGATAGGATAGTGTTGATAACCATGCTTCGTCAACAAGGAGAGATGCAAAATCAGAATTTCATTCATATACAAATAATAAAACTTCGTGCCTTAATTAAAATATCCTTGTTAGTACTTTCCCCCTGGAAAACCAGCGAATTTCAGAATGAAGCAAAAGTTGTATATATTCACTGCCCATTTCATCGCAGAGTACTGAAAATAACCTGTTATTTAATGGTCGAACTTTAATAAAATTAAATAGTTTTACAGCGTTGTATAGCACAGTTTTAAATTCTGGTGGCATTTCTTTGGAGGGTAATGCTTTCCTATGTATGAATCAATGTACCCAGTTCATATCCGGAGCTACTTCCTTAACCATGGAAACAACCCCATTATGCCTGTCTGTAAGGGTGTGAGCTCCATCCAAACAGAAGCCAAAAATTTTTCTCACTGGATCCCTTTGTTTATTATGTCATTATTGAGAGTGTGAAATATTTCTTCTTCAGTTGTTCGGGATTGGAAAGTTTTACAAAACAGAATATCATCATGAATGTTTTTATGATCCTCATATCTTATGTAGCATATTAACTGCGCATCATTTATAACATCAGTAGTCTCGTCTATTTGTAATGCATAATAAGGGCTCTTCTTAACTCTTTCGATTAGCTGAGATTCTACGTCACCTGCCATATCATTAATTCTGTGACCGATAGTGTCATTTGTCATGTGGCATTTACCACATCTTTCATAGCTGGAAGTAGCAAATTTTCCCCGATAGAATGAGGTTTCCCTTTTTCGCTATGTGCAAACTTAAGAGATAGGATGCTTCCATGGCCGAAACTATCTTTCCCATGATTTAATGTCTCTAAGCGTTGCTGAAAAAATTCAATTGGCTTATTTTTCACACCACAATGTTTAGTTTTTAAATGTCGTCGGAGTTTCGCAGGTTTCGTGCATTCGTTCGACAACACTTCATAATACAAAACACATTGAGGTTTCTGTTCACTTTCATCTCCACACCAAGTAAACCCGAATTCCAAATATGAACTGTTATATTTCCTACTGTATTTTTTCTTTGAACTGCTTGTTTCTTTTACTTTAATGGTATCAGATTTACTCGCTGTTACAACACGTTTATCACAATTAGGGTTAGCATCACCGGTTTTATTTGCTCTTCTTTTCAAAGTCCTAGTTCTAATCCACTTTTCCATTATCTGAAAAATATATAAATACTGGGATTAACTCACAACACACTTTGTCCAAGTATCACTTGGCACTTCTGAAGATATGCTGAGCCTTGGTTGGAGGGAAACCTTCAATAATAAAAATTAATAAACAACAAGCAATTGATTGAAATGTGGATAACATATGTTCACTTTAAATCTGACAAAACAGCAAGGGAAGGCGGAAGCAATAAAACTATATTGTTGTTCACTTCACCCCTCTTTTATTATTCGTCATTCTGCTACTACAAATTTAGCAGCAGAATGACGAATAATAAAAGAGGGGTGAAGTGAAGAACAATATAGTTTTATTGCTTCTGCCTTTGAACAGTCTGATGCTGTTTGTTGTTTTTTTAAAGTCTCCATTTGCTTTCAATAATGTTTACTTATTTATTCAATTTTTAATTTGTTTTGTTTGGATGATTAAAAAATATATATTTAATTAATTAATTTAAGTCTGCCTACAGACCACCTGTCCCATCGTCGGGGACCACCCGTGGTCCACGGACCACAGGTTGAGAAACACTGTCTCCTAGAGCAGTGCTTCCCAACCTTCTAGATGTCAGGGCCCCCTTTGCAAGAATTAAAATATTTCACGCTCCCCCCCCCTCGAAAAAAAATTGTAATAGAGAGATATTATTATAATATTTATTGTATTTATATTCAATACAAAACATACACAGCGAATATTGCAAAAATCAAATGCATATATTATATTTTTTGCCTCTTACTGTTTGGTTCTGAAGACGATGCGCGCTGTTCTGGTAAAATATGATATACTGTCCTTTTTTTTTGAGTCTGTTTCTGCTTCTTCTGATTGTTTGCGGGAATTTTTTTAAATTTTTTATCAGCCACTTATCCATCTCAGGGTTAAATTTTTTAACGTAGAATAGATCAGATAATATCACCACTTACCGATACTGGCACACCACAGACTGATGACATGAAATTAGTGAATATTACCTGAATAAAGGAATCCCCAGACCAGGAATATTTTTCACTTTTGTGATTTTTCTCCCTTTATGGTAATTAAGCCTAACGCGAAACGGACAGCAAAGGCAGGTTATTAAAACATGCATATGATTGGTGCGGTATTAACAAAAGATCGCGCAACCGAAAGATAAAAGCATAGCTGACAATTGATTTGAAATGCTAACTCTCATCAACCGAATTCCATATGTGAAACTGCCATAACATTCATTATATATATATATATTACTTAGTTTTAACACTTTTATGAATTTTAACACATTCGGTTGAATTTTATTGCTGCCTTGGGAAATCGAACTCACACAGATCTAATTAATAACAATAGTTTTTAGTTAGATACTGTGTTTGCCCATGCAACATATGGTTTTGTTTCAGTCTATACAGCATAGTTTCTGTATGAGGGGACATGTGATTCATTAATTAGTGTGTTTTTATCCCAGTTGTCTCTAATTGCACTATTTGTTGGCATAATAAAAGTACTTGTTTTTATTGCCTCTGCAGTATAGTGGCTGTTAGGGAGGGGTGTTGTTTACCACTGCAAGCGAGTTACTATCTCCCTACATGAACTTGTTTAAGCTTTTTTTTTCATGTGTGAAGTATATGCGAAACTTTTATTGGTAACAGAAAATTGGCTCGGATGACAGTGATAATATAAAACGAGTTTGATATGTATATAAAGTCAATATCAACAGTCCCTGATTACGAACGCGTGATGAAAGGGATAGGGAAGATTTGGAGCTTCCCTGGAGAGCATTCGAAGTAAATACAATTAACCACTGTTTTGAAATGAAACATATAAATAAACAATATTTACTAATATTCATTAAGTGCCGAAATACGCAGGAAGCAAAGTTTGTGAACTAACACCAATGTGTGAATTTTTCCATTAAAATATAAAAAATAGCAAAAAAGAAATAATAAATAATAAAAGTTAAATACGTTTCTTTTAAAATAAAAAAAAATCTACTTAGTCTTAAAACATTTAAAATTTGTTTTCATTATTTCATGGCCCCCCTCAACAAAACCTGCGGCCCCCAAGGGGGCCGTGGCCCACAGTTTGGGAAGCGCTGTCCTAGAGGATATAGATTTCTATCCTGAATTCCAAAGAAATAAAGAATATAGAAAGACTGCAAAGATTAAGTGGACGATGACAGTTTATTTTTCACTTGGTTAGACTATAATAAGTTTAGTTTAATCCTTTATCCAAGTGTGAGCAAAGAAAGTTTGCTCCTGAAAGTATCTTCAGGACTGGGGTAAGGTAGTGCAACACCAGGAAACTCGTTGCAAAGGTGGAGAAAGCTCTCATTACTCCTATCTCAGTATCTCCCATAATGCAAAGCACATCTCCTTGCGGATATGTGTAATGCTATGCATTAAGGCAAGGGCCACTACACATACCGGTTTCGACCTTTATTGAGGTCTCGTCAGTGGGAGCCAGGCCCAGTAGTGGAGATACAAAGGCAGAAGCAATGAGAGGTCATCCTAATGTATAGGAGTTGCCAAAGGGTGTGCAACCTTATTATTAAATTACTCCAGATTCAGAGAAAGATGTTGAGAGTTTATTTTTCACTTGGTTAGATTATAATAAGTTTAGTTTAATCCTTTATCCAAGTGTGAGCAAACAAAGTTTTCTCCTGAAAGTATCTTCAGGACTGGGGTAAGGTAGTGCAACACCAGGCAACTCGTTGCAAAGGTGGAGAAAGCTCTCATTACTCCTATCTCAGTATCTCCCATAATGCAAAGCACATCTCCTTGCAACTCCTATAGATTAAGATGACCTCTCATTGCTTCTGCCTTTGTATCTCCACTACTGGGCCTGGCTCCCACTGACGAGACCTCAATAAAGGTCGAAACTGGTATGGGTAGTGGCCCTTGCTTTAATGCATAGCATTATACATATCTGCATGGAGATGTGCTTTGCATTATGGGAGATACTGAGATAGGAGTAATGAGAGTTTTCTCCAACTTTGCACCGAGTTGCCTGGTGTTGCAGTACCTTACCCCAGTCCTGAAGATACTTTCAGGAGCAAACTTTATTTGCTCACACTTGGATAAAGGATTAAACTAAACTTGTTAAGTGGATGAGTTGCAATATAAAACAGGAGAGGGAAAAAAAAAAAGGAAAGCATCTGAATCACTTTGCAAGGATGTATCATTTGGTGGAGACTTTGCAGTTACTGATGTGACAGTCTAATGTAAGAATTGAGGTAGATGAACTGGAGGTGCTAAGCATATTGAAAAAATCAATATGAATACAGCAGTCGGACTGGTTGGTATGCCAGCTCATGTGTCATGAGAATGTGCAAGAGAACTGGCAGTGCATCGGATGCAGGTGTTTAATATAAGACAGATGGGTAGTGGCCCTTGCCTTAATGCATAGCATTATACATATCTGCATGGAGTGTACTAGCTGTGAAATGTACGCTTTGCGGAGTGTGGTCGGAGTGTAGTTAGATGATAATAAAGGATTGAATGTGTGTAGAAAATGTAGGGAGAATGAGGAATTGAAGTGTATTTCGGATCGTGAGTGTGATATTTTTGTCAACCTTCAGAATGAAGGAAATAGGGATATGACAAGAAACGGCAAGGTTGTACATGAAAATTGTGAGAGTGTGAATGTAGAAAGTGTGAATGATAGTATAAATGGTTTCTCAGAGAACAAAAAAGATGAGATAGATGCATTGAGTGAGATCGCGTTGTTGAATAGTGCGATAGAAAGAGCAAAACAGCAGCTAGAGTGCATGAACAAAAGTAGACTGAATGAACCAACCAATAATAAAAGGTATGACAGGAAAAATAGACGTATGAATGTGAACATGAACAAAATGAAGGATAGAGTGCTGTATGGAGACTCGTTAGTACGAGGGGTGTTAGTAGAGGATTTGACAAAATCGTACCAACCTGGTGCGACCATAAAGGACGTAACTGAGTCTATTAGAGAGCAAAAGGAAAGGGTGAAAGAAATGATTGTTGTGGCAGGTACGAATGATTTGAAAGGAGATAAAATGGAAATGATAGAAGACCTGAATGAATTGTTTGAGGTAGCAAAAGAAAAGAGTGAGAGATAGTTAGAATGATTAGTCTTTTGCCATGGTTTGACAGTGAAATGTTTAAAAGGAGGGCTATAATTGCGAATGACTTTATGCGTGGGTTATGTATGACGAGTGGTGTGGAATTTGCAGATGTGTGGAGTGAGTTTGATGGGCGAAAGGATCTATATAAGATGGATGGCTTGCATTTGAATGGTTACGGTGTAAGAAGACTTGAGAAAGTGTTGCTGAATGTAGTGGATGTGCAAATTCAGGGAAACTAGATTTGTTAAGGGGGAAGAGTAGAGATACAGTCCTTATGGAGGCAGTTGAATGTAAGAATGAATATAATATGCCAGAGCAAATAAGGACAACAAATCTGAGTGGGATAGTTAATATAAGGCATCAAGGTAGGGTTGGGGCTAATGGGGGGGTCTTAAATTCATGTACACTAATACTAGGAGTATTAGGAACAAGAAGGAAGAGTTTTTGGCCATGGTTGGCACTTCCAGACCACAGGTTATAGGTATTAGTGAAACATGGCTGACTGTAGATGATATAGCTAGTGGGATTGAATGTGATGGGTATAGTGTGTTCAGGAATGACAGAGAGAATAAAATAGGGGGAGGAGTATTGTTGATGATAGCTGATGAGCTACAGCCAAGGAGAATAGAAGTTGAATTGCAGGATAGAGAAAAGAGCACATTTGAGGCCATTTGGTGTGAGATTGTGGCTAGCAGAACTAAATATACAATTGGGTGCTGCTATAGACCAGGTGATGGAAAAGATGGTGGTGACAGTATGCACAAGCAAATAGAAGAAATGGGTGGAAGGAGGGTGATTATTATGGGAGATTTCAACTATGGTCGCATTGATTGGTGAGGAGAGGACACACGGGAGGAAGGAACTGGATTTTATGCAGTTATTAAGGGATAACTATCTGCGACAGCATGTAATGGAAAATACTAGGGATCAGAGAGTGCTTGACCTAGTAATTACATCTGAGGATTTGGCTGTAACAAATATGACCACATTGCCACCAATCGGTGAGAGTGATCATAGGGTCTTAACTTGGGAGGTGGCTAAAGGTGTAGAATTTTCAATTAAGACAGGGTACATGTGGAATTATCGGGCTGGAAAGTATGATGAGCTTAGGAGTTTGATTGGTTCAGTGCCATGGCATGTACAACTGCAAGGACTAGAAGTTGATAGTGCATGGGAGGTAGTTAAGAAGTGCTTGCATGAAGCAATGGCTGACTGTATACCTGGAGTCCGAATAATAAATCAAGTAGGGGCTAAATGGATGAATAACACCATTAAGCTTGAGTTGCAAAAAAAGAAACAACTATGGAGGGAATTTAAGGAGAAGGGTGCCCGGCAGGCAGATGAACGGTATAAAGCGCAGGCCAGAAGGGCGACGAATGTGGTAAGAAAAGTGAAAAGTAAAAAAGGATTACGAAAGAACATTGGCCATGCAGGCTAAAGAGAATCCTAAACAGTTTTTTAGATATATAGCAAGTAAAAGGAAAAATGTACATGGCAGATTGATTTTAAAGAATGCCGATGGTAGGAAGGTAACTGAATCAGTTGAGATAGTTGAGTTACTGAGTGAGCACTTTGCAAAAGTATATCATCCAGGTGGTGACATTGCAGAAACGAATAAACCAGTAGATTATAAGGGAATTGTGGTTAATGAAGTGGAGGTGAGTAGTCTATTGCATAACCTCAATGTCAATACATCTGTGGAATTGGATGGTATACCAGCTCGTGTTGTACGAGAAGCAGCTAAAGAATTGTCAGTACCCTTGACCATTTTGTTTAATTTGAGTCTCGGTTCTGGGTTAGTCCCAAGCGGGTGGAAAGAGGGGAAAATAGTTCCACTGCATAAAGGTGGTTCCAAGACTGCTGTTGTAAATTACCGACCGATTAGCATATCAGGAATCATTGTCAAGGTCTTAGAGAAATTAGTCAAGAAAAGAATACAGGATTGGATAGATGAAAATAGGATATTGTATGGGGGACAACATGGTTTTGTGAAGGGTAGATCATGCCTCAGTAACTTGCTCACGTTTTATAACACAGTGACGGCTGAACTGGATAGGGGTAATGGGTTTACAGTGATACTACTGGACCTTGCTAAGGCCTTTGATAGGATACCACATGATGGAACCCTAATCAGTAAACTGGAGCAGATGGGTATAGATATAGGGTTTTTGAGATGGATAAGAGGGTGGTTGAAGGAGAGATATCAAAGAGTGGTTTATTCAGGAGTGGAGTCTAAAAGACGTCTTGTGACTAGTGGAGTGCCACAGGGCTCTGTTCTTGGACCACTGCTTTTCAATTTGTTCATCAATGATATTGGAAAGGATCTGAGAGGAAGTGTTCACTTGTTTGCTGATGATGCAAAGTTGGGTAGAGCAATTGTGAGTGAACAGGATGATTTGGATAGTTTGGAGGACTGGGCTAGGAAAAATGGATGTCAATTTAATGTGGCAAAGTGTAAGGTTATGCACTTTGGGGTGAAAAGAATAGCAGCAGTATATCACATTGGTGGAACCATACTCCAGGAGATTGATGAGGCCAGGGATTTGGGAGTGTTGGTGGATAGGCAGTTGAAGTTTAGGGGGCACATTGCAAAAGTAACTAAAACAGCTCACCAAATCACTTGGCTTCTGAAAAATACTTTAACATGCAGAGACGAACAAGTTGTTGTTCCTCTGTATCGAGCCTTGATAAGACCCCATCTGGACTTCTGTGCCCAGCTATGGGCACCAGGGTTTCTTCGTGATGGGGAGGAAGTGGAGAGGGTCCAGAGACGAGTTACCAAGATGATAGCAGGTCTGTGGAATGAACCTTATGAGAATAGGTTGAAGATTTGTGGGTTGCAGAAATTGGACGATAGGCGAAGGAGAGGTGATATGATTGAGACATTCAAATTACTGAAGGGTTTTTATAAGATTGATCCAGAAGATATTTTTGAAAATATGACTAGTGGTGGGAGGACTAGGGGCCATGCATGGAAGCTGGGCAAGAGCGTGGTTGACAAGGGTGTTAGAGCTAGGTTCTTTACTTGGAGAGTGGTAAATGAGTGGAATAAGCTTCCAGAGTCTGTTGTGGGTGCTACGACCGTGAATGAGTTCAAGGCAAGGTATGATAGATACTGTGTGAATGTTGAATAGTTGTTCTTGACATGTTAGGGCCTCCCTCGAAGAGTCTGTCGACTCCTTGGAGTTTCCTGGAACAATAATAATAATAATAATAAGACAGAAGTAGCAAATTACAGATTTATGGATTTGTATCTGTGGAGGGGTGGTTAAAGGTAAAATTCATGAATGGATAGGTAGGAATATGATACTTTGTAAGATACACCATGGTTTTGTGAAAGGTAGGTCCTGCATTATTAATTTATTCACATTTTATAGTGGATAAAGGAAATATTTCCGCCATGATACTACTGAGCTTTGCAAAGGCAATTAACAGAATATTGCATGGAAAACTATTACATAAGTTGGAGCAAATGGGAAGATAGGAGGGTGACTGACAGACAGAAATCAGAACTGTCTGGTGAAGTGGAATGAAGGCAAATGAGAGTGACTAGTGGAGTGCCTCAATGGTTACTATTCTTTAATTTGTATATTAATGATATAACCAAAGATTTAGAAAGGGGTGATATTCAGTTGTTTGCCAATAATGCAAAACTTGGGAGGGCAATGGTTGATAAAGGTGATGTCATATTTTGCAGGAAGATTTAAATAAATTGGTGATATGAGCAAAGGACAATGGTTGTCAATTTAATGTTGCAAAACATAAAGTAATGCACTTCGGGATGAAAGATGACATACTTTGTATCATATTTATGGTTCTGGATTAGATTGCATGAAATTGATGAGGCTGGGGATCTTAGGGTAATGGTGGATAGGGATCTGAAGTTCAGAAGACATATTGCAAAAGTGGGCAAAATAGTTCATAGAATTAGTTGGATGTTGAAATATACACTAACAATAAAGATAGAAAGGTTAATATCACTCTTTATAAGAATATGATTTAGCCACAACTTGATTACTGTGCACAGATTTGGTCACATGGATTTCTTGAAGATCAGAAGGTGGCAGAGATGAGTGACCAAGCTGCATGACACTGGGTGATAAGGACCCTTAAGACACAGAGCTATATGTAAAGCACTAAGCTTAGTTGACTCTTTATATACATTTTCCTTGCTTATCAGTAAGCCATTTGCTCCATTGAACTTATGATTTCATACTGATGAGAATGAAACACCCTAATGAATTGCTCACCTAAATGCTTTGACTCTCCTGTGCATTAGTTACTAATCTAAATTTCTTAACATTTCTTGCCATAATCATTCTTCCTTCTACTTACCATGTGTTGCAAAAAAAAAAACAACAACTAGGATTTAAAAAAAAAAAATTTTTTTTTTGCTTTATTTGCAAATTTCTCCTCATACTGCATGTTTACTCTCTTCACCGACTAAGTTACCTTCTTGACCTGATGCTTATACTCTTTGTGCAATTGATTATTATCGTTATCATTGTTTATCTTGTGCTGCTTCCACAGTTCCATCTTCTAGATTTCATGTTTAATCCCTGCATTCAGCCTTTTTACTCTTGATGCTTTTAAATATCTCTGTGTGCCCAAGCAGTATTTATCTCCTTTCACTTGACTTCTTGTTCCATACTGTTGCTCCAAGCTGTCTCCATGGTGATATACTATGACGTCCCATGGCATTGTTGCCATCATGTTTACTCAATTCCTCATATACCTCCTGATCACTCACATCAGTGGTTCCTAACCATTCCCACTGCTCTCAAGTTCTGCATTATGCAACAGTCACAAGGATGGAATGCTTTAAAGACCTTTACCTTTATATCCTTCCTCCTCAGTGTTTATCATTTTCCCATTATCACTGACCAACATCATCCTCCCATAAACATTCTTCCTTCTACTGGCCACATATTGAAAAAAGCTTCCTTGGATTTCTTTGAGTGTAATTTTCTAATTGCTGCTCATACTGCATTTTTGCTACCCTTACTAAGTGAGTCACCATCCTTGCTTGCTCTTTGTACTCCTCATGTAACTGATTATCTCTACTCATCTTATGCTGTCTCCACAATGCCTTTTTCTTCCAGATTGCATGCATAACCTCTTCATTCATCCACATCACGCCTACCTTATTTAATTTCCTGACCTTTGAAATACACTGTCATTGCCCCTGCCAGAGAGTAGAGACCAGCATTGATTTCCTTCCCATGTAATTCTTCAATCCATTCACAAAACGAACTCCTGTCTCCTCACAACTCTGCTAGCATACCATTCATAATCTTCGCTCATCTTCTCAACTTATAATTATCATGCCTGAGCAACATGCCAACTACCTTACCTACCACACTGTTATCTTTCATGCTCCTTAACAGCCTCATGACATCCCTCTTTACATTCTTCTTGTTACCAGTCAAATCATTTGTGGCAACTACCACTACAACCTCTTTTGCTCACGTACTCTTCCTATCCAATGCTTCGACTACCCTACTCATTCTACCTTCCAGAAAACAGACTTTTTCACTTACCACACCTCTTATTGTCGAATCTCCATACATTGCCACTCTCAAATCATTCGATATTTCTTTCAAATCTTTCATCCCATTCTTTCGCACATTCCCATGCAAATCTTTTAATTCTCCTCGGTTCATTCCTCATATGTTTAATCTCTTGCCTCATCTTTACCAACTCTCTTTTCATATCTTGAATTAGTTTTTCAGTGCTGTTTATGCAAATCACATTTTCATTATTTCACATGCACTGTCTTACTGCTCATCACCACTAACTCGCTGCCATCTGTGTATGTTGTCTTACCAATCAACATCACTAACTCATTACCACTTGCTGTCGTACTGTTACTGCTCAAGCATTCAGCTGTACCATCAACCCCACTTATTCCTATAGATTCCTATAACAGACAAAAGATCCACGATCTTTTGCCTGCTATCACTTATTTCCAATAATATCTCATAATCCATAAGTATGTTGCACTTCTTACACACCCAGTCTCTTCCATTTCTACTATTTATCCTCTCTACATATCTTCAGTCTCTTCTCATGCATGCATACTGCATTTAAGGCATGTCGCCATTTTCAAAAAATTAATGCCACATTCGTCTTTTGCTCCATCTTACGTTTCACCACCATTTTACTCACGCTCAAAGCTGCACACAAGAAACGTAAAGAAATTTAATAAATACAGAATTATAACTACTGATCACAACTATCATACAACATTTAAAAACTAATGATTGCTAATGCCACATACAGTTTTAAATTTTATTATTATTGTTATCATCTGAGACCTCCAGGGAGTCAAAGTCTCATCGAGGGAGGCTCTAAATTACCAAACTTTTGCTATGTGACCTTTGAACTTTAAATTCTTACCCACCAATACAGCAAGATCCCTTGCCTCTTCAGTTTCTTGTAGCATAACCCCACTAACTAAATTACCAAACTTTTGTTATGTGACCTTTGAACTTTAAATTCTTACCCACCAATATAGCAAGATCCCTTGCCTCTTCAGTTTCTTGTAGCATAACCCCACTAATATAATATGCTGCTGGAACTCTAATCATGCCAAAACATAACTTTACACTTACTAACATTAAGCTGATAGCCATTTTCGTTTGCACAGATTTCCAGTCTATTCAAATCATTTTGTAATTGCTGAATATCAGTAGCATCCCTGATTGTCCTGCCTATCTTCACATCATCAGCAACCAATTGCAAATCTAATGATAGACTCTGCTTGATGTCATTAATATCTAAATCTGTATACCAATTTTTGATATCTGTCTGTCAACCATCCCCTGATCCAAGTCAATAGATTATATTCCAATCCCATATTCTCCAGTTTATGCAACAGCTTATCATGTGGTATCCTATCAAATGCCTTAGAAAAATCCAACATTATCATAGTTTATCCATTCTCTTTATCCAACCCATGCTCTTCCCTGCAGAGTATAGAATGCTTGTCTACCCATTTTGTATGCGAGTTCTTACCGACTTCTCTAAAATCTTCACTACCACACCAGAGATACTAATAGGTCAGTAGTTAGACACATCAGTTTTTCCATTCCACCCTTGTGCAATGGGACTATCATACATTCCTGTGGTATCATTCCTGAGCTGAGACTCAAGTTATACAAATGTGTGAAAGGCCTAGCCAATTCAGCTGAACATTCCTTTAGCAAACTGGCTGATATTCCATCTGTCCATATTGACAAATTCTTATCCAGGTTATGCAAGAGCTCTTCATCCTCATTTTCATGAACCTGTAAATCTTCATCCAGCGTAGCAGTAACACTGTGCATCATGCTACATCCACCTGGTTGATATATCTTAGCAAAGTGAGCACTCATTAACTGAACAATCTCGTTAGCTTCCGACACTCGTGTACCATCTGCATTCATCTGCCATCTGCATGGCCAATTTCTTTTCATACTCCGTTTTAGCTTTTCTCACAATATTCTTTACTTTCTGGCCTGAGCTTTATATATTTCATAACCCCTCTCATTCTTATTCTCATGACATTCTTTCCACATCTTCTTCTTGTGGATCTCTTGCTTAATAAGGCTGCACATCCAGTTTACTCCCAACCTGTTTATTCTTCGAACACTAGGGATACATTGAGATACCACCTCATTCAAGCACTTTTTCAAAGATTCCCATGCATTGCTGACATATTTGGTGACATGATCACTGTCACCAATTGGTGGTAAAATAGTCATATTCTTGACAGAGATCCCTTCTGACGGTATGAGCAAATCCAACACTCTTTGACCACTAATTGCTTCTTTCAAATGCTGCTTGAGAGAGTTGTCTTACAACAATTCAATAAATTCCTGTTCTTTCTTATAAGATTTCTCTTCTACCAAATCAACATTCGGAAAATTAAAGTCACCCATAATGATCATTCGCTTGGTATCCATAAGGCTAAATTGGCGATGCATTTCTTCATCCCCTACAACTGAGCCGCCAGGTCTGTAGCAACACCCCATCATATATTTCATTCTGTTAACCTCCACTTCACAATGATAGACTCAAACTCATCGCTACATGGAACATTGTTACCATCATTGTTTTCTTGTACTTCTACCCTAACTGGACTTAAATCATCTGATATCATTAGTAGCACTCTTCCTCCTCTCCTATTCTTCTGTCATTCCTAAAAATAGTATAACAGTTACACTCGATCCCACTTACCATTTCTGATTCTGATAGCCAGGTTTCATTAATGCCAACAATCTTAGGCCACATCGTATTCAATAAAGCAACAAACTCAACCCCTTTGTTTCTAATTCTCCTGGCATTTGTGTATAGACATAATAGATTACAACCTAGCCTATTCTTATAATTAGATATGCAATCTATTTGGTCTTTTTCTAGAATTTTCTCTTGTTACAACGAGTTTTTGGCAACATTTTTAAGAGTAGTAAAAAATAATAATATTTCTGAAATTATGCTGTAAAATGCTTTAGTACAATAACTACACTAAAAACTACAATAATATACTAAAAATACAAAATTAAATCTAACAAAACACTTAATAAACCAAACAAAAATCATAAATCTTTCAGGAGCTCTCTGACAGTAGGTCTTTTCACCTGCTAGCCTTGACACCAGACGAATTTTAAACTTGCCTTAAAATTTATCACCAGACGAATTTTAAACTTATCTTTTCACATATATCCTTTGCTTATAAAATCTTCATATTGGCTAGCTGCTACCCAGTTGACCACCTCATGATAACTCTCACCAGCTGGAGGGAAGTGTAATACCCCATTCACATCCTCTGATGGTCAGATCTAAAATTATTGATTCTCAAGTGCCCTCCTTTACTTACTGTCTAAGATACTTATTTCTCAAGAACTCGTATTCATTTTTCTTGTCTCCCATATTCTGATCTATATTTCAATAATGAAAACTATCCATAATGATCACCTTTCCCATGTTCACTAATCCAAGGTGCTTATACATTTTTGTCATCATCACTGTCCACATTCCAACTAATATTTCTTCCTGTCAACCTACCACACAGTGGCCATTATCTCATGATCACATACAAAAACCAGTTGCAGTGTTGATAACTCATTTATAACCACTTCCTCTAAGACTATCATCAAATCTAGTATTTTAAAGCTTACACTAACTCTCACCTTCACATACTTCCTAAGATGGTTATTCTCAAGAAACTCCAGAAATTAACTGTCCTTGCTTCCATATGCCATCTACTCTTTTTGTCCACATTTTCATAATTAATATCCCCCATCAGGACTACTATTTTTTTTGCCAACCAATTTATTTAAACAGTGGTTATTTTGTTACCTGTATTTAGCTCTCCTTGTATTTATTATAGTACAAGGACATCTTTTCTCAAACAAAAACTTAAATTCTGGTTGTCCTAAAAACAAACCATAGCAAACTCATACAAACTAAAGGTCTTGTTTTATGTATTAGTTAATATTTTAATAGTATTTATGTGCTTAATAATAGTTGAATATTTTAATATTGTGATCCACCATTTCTCTATTTGTTTATGAATACATGACTTCAGCAATGATTTAGCCCACTCTTCACAGGCTCCCACTCATAAGACATGAATAAAGGTCAAAACCAGATTGAATAATGACCCTTTCCATAATGCAGTGAACTTTGCTAACATGGAATACAAGGGCAATTTCATGTGAAGTCATATGCCTCCATATACATGCAACTTTAGTCATGAAGATATTTAATGCAAACTTTGCTTATAATTAAAGGATTAAAACAGGAATATATATTTCTTGCTTAGTATAATTTACAGGTCTTGTTTAAGTGGAAGGTTTGCTATAATAAATTTCGTTTAGAATTTATATTCTCTGAACTTATGGTTCACATAGCTCTTTATAATCTTAGACATAAAAAAATAAGAAAGCTTTATTTTTATGGAGCACCCTTGAATCTGATCCAAGAGTGCTCCATAAATGTTTTTTTGATCCAAGAGGCAGCGCTTTTATATTAACAAAATCATTAAATGATAATATATAGGTGTTATTGCATATGTCTTCTGTATTTATGGCAATTATGACCTTTAAAACTTGAAGTCAGAATTGTAAATGATGAATGAATTGAATATGATATTCATAATAAGTAAAATAGTGAGATAGAACTCCATTTAATCTTAAAAATTTAAAACCTGAGATATAAGTAAGAAAGTCTAAAAATGTAGAAATGACAGAATATGATTAAAAGATACAATATGAAAAAAGAATAGATTCGGTAATGAATGATGTGATATTTTTTGGTGATAAATATCACCATAAAAATTGTGAAGATTAAAAATACATTAAATAGTAAAAATCTCTAAGTTAAAACTTAAAAACTGTAAAGTATAAAAAAAGACTAATGTAAAAGCCTAGATATAGAAATATTAAAAATACATGATGAAAGATGAAATTCATTTATGGGATGAAGTAAGGACATTTGGGAAATGGCCCTGAAAATGGATTTACTTCACTTCATACAGCCACTCTGGTCTTGCAGACCATACGCTGGATACCCGCCATAGAATACGGTGGAAGAAAGTCACGATAATACACCATAGTAAATTCAAATACGAAAGGCTATTCATGGAATCGGCCTTAGCCCTAAGAAACAATCCAAACCTAAACAAATTTGTGTTCATGAGACTGCCCCAAAATTTGGGAAACCTACATCATAAGACCTTCAGCCCAGTCTGCCAAGAATACTAACATTGCCCACTAGGGTGCACCATCAGGACTTTTAGGAGAAAGAATAGCTTCCTGCTTTGTTCCTCATTTACTGTGTGTTGTGCTTGCATGCACGTGTCTTGTATTTAAGTTCCTGTGATGATGGCAATGTGACGTTGCCGAAATATTGGAAGTGTATTAAAATTTATTTTAATGTATATTCTATTGTACGTTGTAATTTCCTTAAGTTATTTAGTAAGAATTCTATATCTTAGACTTTTATTATTATTACTCCAAGACCTCATGGAGTCGAAGACTCATCTGGAAGGTCCTTTTATCACACACAGCTCATCATACTGTGCCTTGAACACATTCAAATTCCTTGCAGACACCACACTCTCAGGGAAGGCATTCCGATCATTCACAACTCTGCACGAAAAAAACCTGCCTCACTCCCCTACTCATACCCTCTTTATACAGTTTCTAGGGATGACCTCTGGTTCTCCCCCGATTTCCCACTATTTTCTGTAGAACGTCTCCAGCATTGAATCCTATAACAACCCCTTACCAACTTGTGGCTCTCTATCATATCTCCCCCTCTTCCTTCTGTCCACCAGACTCTCCAAATTACATCTTCTCAATCTTTCCTCATACTCGATATTCCAGAGGTCAGAAGCCATCTTAGTCAGTCACCTTTGGACCCTTTCCAACATCTCTTCATCCTTCTGAAAACCAGATGACCAAATCTGGGCACAATAGTCCATGTGTGGCCTAATCAAAGCCTTATACAACGGAACAAGAATCTCCCTACTTCTACATGTCAGTGTTCTTCGCATCATTCCCAGAAGCATTTGTGTTGTCTTCAAAATTTTGGCTGTGTCCCCTAAATTTCAGATCCTTATCCATTATCACCCCCAGATCTCTTATTTCCTCCACCTCCAACAATATATTCTCACCAAGCATAAATTCTGCATCCCATCTTTGTTTCCCACATTTTAAAACCTTACATTTTGCAACATTGAACTCGCATCTCCATTTCCGTGCCCAATCACTCAATTTATTCAAGTCTTCTTGTAAGGCCACAACATCTTCACTACTCTTCATGGTTCGTCCCAACTTTGCATGATCTGCAAACAACTGAACATCTCCATCCAAATCTTCACCTATATCGTTAGTGTATACAAGTTAAACAGTAATGGTCCCAAAACAGACCCTTGAGGCACTCCACTAGTGACTTTCCTTTTCCTGGATATCACTCCCCCATACACAACTTGTTGATACCTATCAGATAGCCAGTCTCCAATCCAATGCACTAATCTAATATCCAAACCCATCTGCTCTAGTTTGACTATCAATTTATCATGAGGTACTCTATCAAAAGCCTTTTCAAAATCTAAGTATCTGTGTATCCTTCTCCTCTGTCCAAGAAAGCAGTCACTTTATTGTAATAAGTAAGTAGATTACTAAAACATGACTTCCCTTTAGCAAATCCATGCTGTCCATCAAAGATTATACCATTGTTGTCAACCCAACTCTGGATCCTAGTTCTCACAAGCTTCTCCAACAACTTAACCACAATACCTGACACACAGATAGGCCTATAGTTTGATGCTTGAGTTTGATCACCTTCTTTATGAAGTGGCACAATCTTGCCCTCCTTCTGCTCCTTAGGGACTTGACTGAGTGCAAGACTCGTATTAAAAAAATATGTCAAGACAGGTGTCAACTCTCTGGCACATTCCTTCACAATATGTGGTGATATATTATCGAGTCCCACAGCCTTATTAACATCTAGTTTACTCAACTCTCCATACACCTCTTGCTCACTTACAGTCAGTCTCTCCTCCCCATCATCTACTGCTCTCAATCTCTCCATGAAGTCATTCACAAGATTGAAAGACCTTTATGAATTGCTTATTAAGTATCTCCACCACACCTTCTGCAACAGCTGTCTTTATACCATTTTCTCCTATCAGTGTCATCCTTCCATAATCATTCTTTCTTTTGCTGGCCACATATTGAAAGAACTCTTTAGGATTCTTTTTGGCTTCATTAACTAACTGCTGTTCATACCTCTCTTTGGCTACCCTCACTAACCAAGTCACCCTCCTTACCTGGTCTTTGTAGTCCTCATGGAGTTGGTTATTTCCACTTCTCTTATGCTGCCTCCATGATGCCCTTTTTCTCTGTATCGCATGCTTAATCGCTTTATTCATCCATTTCACAATCACCTTATTTAACCTTCTCATCCTTGGAATACACTTAGATATTGCATCTACTAGACAGTTTTTGAAAATCTCCCAAGCTGGTTGATCTCTTTTCCAGCTAACTCCTCATTCCATGCAAGCTGTCTCCTGAGCTCTTCATAATCACCCCCCCCCCCTGTAGTTCCACATATACCCTTTTCTCACAGAGGTCCTCACACTGTTTGCAATCACCCAGGTAATCACCTCATGGTCACTCTCACCAATTGGTGGATGATTTGACACCTCAGTTATAATTACATCCTCTGATCAGATGACCGAATCCAAGACCCTCAATCCTCGCATGTCCTCTGTTACATGCTGTCTGAGGTAGTTATTCCTCAAAAACTCAAGAAACTCATTTTCTTTACTTCCAGTTGCTATCTCATCATTCCAGTTTATATTGCCATAATTAAAATCGCCCATAATAATCACCCTTTTCTTATTTGCTTGACTAATTTGATTATACATTTCATTATTGCCACCATCCACAATACCTGGTCCATAACAACATCCAACCAAGTATTTGATTCCATTCACCTCTATCTCACACCATACTGCCTCAAAACCACTGGCACTATTTCCCTCTTGCATCTCTACTTTGTATGGACTTAACTCTTTCTTCAATAGCACTCCCCCTCCCTTTTTACTCCTTCTCTCCTCACGAAACACATTATATCCTCCCATCTCTATTCCTGTCAGGATGTCATCCTCTTCCAACCATGTCTTGCTTATTCTGACAATTTTTGGGTGAACAGATGCAAATAATGCAACCATTTCATTTGCCTTGTTTCTTATACTTCTACCATTTGTATACAAACACAACAGCTCATTTCTGGATCTACAGCTAGTTCCACTGATACCACCCACTCAATGTGATCTCACCATGCTCAACTGGAGCCATTTCCCTTTCTGCTTATTCATTTTAAAACCCTTTTCAATTCCAACGGTTTCCTCTTGATCCCAGGTCATCATATTTCTTTCCTGTCTACACATGCTCTCACCTCCTCTCTGAGCATTTATCTTTCTCACGCTGTACCCCTCTCCACCCTGAGCCTTCCCATTTCCCTGCTCCTCTTGCACACCCATTCTCTCATTTTCTAAACTCATACCACTCACTTCCTCATTCATAACTACTTCTTCAATCTCTCCTGTCTTACTCTCCTGCTCTTCCACATCACTTCCCACTTGATCTGATTCATTCTCTCTCACTTCTCTACCTTCCAGTAACAGTCTCTCCAAGTGACTTACACCATAACCACTCAAATTCAGTCCATCTCTCCCATACAGTTCACTTCAAACTCATTCCACACATTAACAAACTGTACTCCCATCTCCTCACACATTTCAGCCAGCATATCATTCATAATCCTTGCTCTCCACCTCATCTCACCTAGGCAACACTCTGACTACCCTTCCTGTCACACTATTCGTTTTCCTTCTAAGCAGCCTCCTGACATCCATTTTGACTTGCTCTTTGTCCTCTGTCAAATCATTCATGCCGATTAAAACCATCATCTGCTTTGCTCGCTCCCTCCTCATCTCCAATGCCTCAATCACTCTACTCATTTTATCGCTTGGAAAACATGCCTTGTGCATCCTATCATCCAGCACACCTTTAATAATGGAGTCGCCATATAACCACTCGCTCATCTTTCGTTAACTCTTTCATGCCATCATGATTAGTTTTAATAGTTTTTACCTGAATTTTCTTAATTTCATCGCATCCATTTCATCTCTTTTCTCATCCAATTCAACTTCTGAATCTCACGTCACATTCTCTCTATCATTCATTCATTCTAATTTTCTAACTCTCGACACCCTCTTCTCACTTTCACTCTCATTCATCCTTCTGTGCTTCCGTACTTTCGGTCCAACATGCGTCCGACTCTCACCATTATTCATTCTTTCGTTTTTTTTTTTCCACTTTCGATTCCTGCATCACACCATTTTCAGTTTCATTCGTTCTCTGAATTTCATGTCTTTCCGCCACTCTCGCCTCACTTTCTCCTTATTAACATCCGTTACGGTTTTTAAATCACTCGTTTTATTTTTTACTGATTTTTTAACATTCTTTCGCCTCTCTTCCACACCATCCTTCTCTTTCGAATGTGCTCTCATTTTTCCCGCGACATTCTCGCTACTAACATTTTCTCTCATCAATTTCATATTTTGCATACATCAGTTCCTCGTTCAGGTCACATTTCGCACATACCCTCCTTCCATCTGCCCTAAACATCCACAAATCATTTATGTAATCGAAAGAATACACCTCACACTTAACAAAATGACTGAAATCTAAGTTAAAGTCATGGAATGACAAAGCCACCGCCATGTTTAATCTGCTGGTTAACACTCTAAAGTCTAATAATAACGAGTTCGTAATTAAGTTTAAGCAAAACAAAATTCCCCCCCTCCCCACTGATAATGATGGTAGCGCACAACTTTTACAGCAGCTCTTACTCAAACAAACACTCATATATACTTAATTATTCCAAGAATACTTATCTCAATCTGGAGCTCTTCTTACACACATGTGCCACGCTTCATTAGTCTTTTTTCATTAGTGTTTTATGTCTTTTTTCATACTTTACAGTTTTTAAATTTCAACTTCTAGATTTTTACTCTTTACTTTTAACTTTTAATCTGTACAAGTTTTATGGTGGTGATATTTATCATTAACATCACATCATTCATTACTGAATCTATTCTATGTTCATATTGTATCTTTTAATTAAATTCTGTCATTTCTATGTTTTTAGACTTTCTTGCTTATTATATGGTGTGAGTTAAACATTGGTTATAATGTAGGCTGCAGCAAGATAAGTAAATTTTATATTTAAATTTGTGCCGATATTGTCTAAATTGTAGATTAATTATTATTGTGAGATATATGATTGTGGAATGCAGATAATGGTTTTGGATATATTTCTTAGGTGATATTATCATAAATTCATTGTTTTTGTTAGCACACTGATACACAGTTCATATTTATGAATTTAGGGGGACACAAAACACACGTGTTGAAATGATTATTTTATTAATAATTAGTAAAGTAATCATTTCATTATTTTTGTTTCGACCCCTGTATTGAGGTCATCATCAGAAGGATACATGTGTATAGGGAACCAAGCTACATGCTCTTGCCCTCTATAAAGGTAAATTAAATCTGCACTGTAAATTAACCTGTTTCTTAGCCTGACCTCTAGTGATAATTAAATAAGATAAAATTTTTAAAAAAATTACGTAAATAAAAATATAAAAATAAATTTTAAATAATTAATAAATAAAAAAAAGATACAATTAAACTCTGCTGAAGTCCTCATGTACTCAAATTCTTCTGGATTTGTACAGATCAGATTGTTATACTACAATTTTCTTAAGGACTTGTACAGTTCAAGTTGCTATTGAATGTTAAGGGAAAAAAAAAAAAAAAACACCCTTTCACCAAGTTATCTTGTATTGGGATTTTTCTTTGGCTTGTTCTGGTTGCTATAAAAGTTGCAAATAGGTCCTCCACATTCTTGGAATGGTTAGGCCATCAGTTTTGTTCAGATTTGGATTATGTTTGAGCATTTCACATGCTTCTTTAAATTTCCTCTCGAATCAGGTGGTGCGGTGTAGGGACTTGGTATTTTTCCAATAATTTCTGTGGTATTTTTGGAGTGCATGGTCAGAATGGCCTATTTTTCTAAAATGGAGGTATTTAATATGTCGTTTGTGTTCGTCTTTCCTAATTTGGATGGTTCGCCCTGTTTTCCCTATGTATGGTAGGTTACATGTGCATTGTATTTTGTATACCCCTGGGTGGGCCAGGTGTGGAAGAGGATCTTTGGAAGAGCTGAGTAGGTGTCTTAATTTTGTCTGGGGTTTAAAGGTGGTTTTGATGTTGTATTTGTGTAGTGTTCTGTCTATTTTTTCGGAAATGTCTCTAACATAAGGTATGGCAATAACATTCTTGAAATTAGGAGCAACCAACCAGCATCGGACCACGGCCTGGTTATCAACCAATCTCAACCAAGGTGCCATCTCACTGCTGGAGAAAGGTCTAAACTATGCCATTGCACTGAGGTCAGTAAACAAACTTGATATCATTTATCATATCGAAAGAGGTTTAAGATCCTTCCCCATCAATCTAGCTGACAAAATATGCATGGAAACATCTTATATACTAAATTCTAAGCAGCAACCTAAACAAAAAACTAAGCAGCAACCTAAACAAAACGGAAAAACAGAAGCAGATAAATGGAATGCCACTCTCATTTTAGATCGGCAAACTTACATAAAAAAAAGGAACCATTTGGTATCGGACCACAACACCTACCAAATGGTAAACTACAACCCCACAAAAATGTATCAAGAAGAATACAACTGAATTAATTTAATCCATTAACACATGGGCAGAAGAAACAACAAAAAAACTAATATCTCATTATGCCTGTGCTCCCAGAATTTATGGCCTGCCAAAAATACATAAAGCAGACACAGCACTACGTCTGATTGTTGAAGGAATCGACAGCCCAAATTACCACCTAGCCAAAAAATTAGCGGCCACACCCAAGGAATTGGTAGGTCAGTCCCCTTCCTACATAAAAAAAAATACACATTTCTTAAACAAAATTAAAAACATTACACTCAACGACCAAGATTTATTAGTCATTTTTGACATAACTTCCCTTTTCACCAAAGTCCCGATCAATGATACTATCTTGCTTCTACAGAACATATTTCCACACGACATCATGGCCCTCTTTTCCCACGTACTTCGATCTAGATATTTCGTGTGGCAAAACAATTTTTACCTTCAAAAAGAAGGTACAGCCATGGGCTCACCACTTTCTCCCCAATAGCTAACTTTTATATGGAAGACTTTGAGCAACGAGCTGTAGAGTCAGTGTGCCTAAAGCCCAAACTTTGGCTCAGATACATTGACGATATTTTTGTCATTTGGCCCCACGGCCTCAAAGCACTAAATACATTCCTTAGCCACCTGAACAAACAACACGAACGTATCTAATTCACCATCGAAATAGAAAAAACAACTCTCTTCCGTTCCTAGATGCACTCGTCACCCATCTTCCCTCAGATCTCTCTTTCTCAGTTTACCGCAAAACTACACACACAGGCCAGTACATACACAAAAATTCGTATTGCTACCCAACACAAAAACTAGGTGTCATAAGCACCCTTAAACACAGAGCTCAAACTATTTGTTCAAATGAACAAGCTCTAAACCAAGAATACAAGATTATCAACCATACATTTATAAAAAATGGATACAGTAAAAAAACTATTCACAAGATCATCCACAGAGATACTACTAAAAACAAACAAGATTTCAAGAATGCTATTGCCATACCTTATGTTACAGGCATTTCTGAAAAAAAAAAACAGAACACTACACAAATACAACATCAAAACCACCTTTAAACCCCCGACAAAATTAAGACACCTACTCAGTTCTTCCAAAGATCCTCTTCCATACCTAGCCCATCCAGGGGTATACAAAATACAATGCACATGTAACCTACCATACATAGGGGGAACAGGGTGAACCATCTGAATTAGGAAGGATGAACACAAACGACTTTACCCCCAATTTTTACACATTAAATACCTCCATTTTGGAAAAACTGGCCTTTCTGATCATGCACTCCAAACATACCACAGAATTGATTGAAAAAATACCAAGTCCCTACACCGCACCAAAACCTGGTTCGAGAGGAAATTTAAAGAAGCGTGTGAAATGCTCAAACGTAATCCAAATCTGAACAAAAATAATGGCCTAACCATTCCAAGAATGTGGAGGACCCATTTGCAACCTTTATAACAACCAGAAAAAGCCAAAGAAAAATCCCACTACAAGAAAACTTGAAGTGTTTTTTTTTTTTTTTTTTTTTTTCTGATTTTCAGAAAACTTTTCAAACTGATTTTCTTCAGGACTGTACAAGTCCTGAAGAAAATCGTAGTATAACAATCTGAACTGTACAAATCCAGAACTTTAGTAGAGTTTATTGTAGTTTTTTTATTTATTTTATTTATTAATTATTTGAAAATTTTTTAATTTTATTTTTATTTATTTAAATCTTTTTATTTAGAAATTTATTTCTTTTTTATTTTATCTTATTTAATTATCACTAGAGGTCAAGCAACGAAACAGACTAATTAACAGAGTAAATTTTACCTTTTAATTTACCTTTATAGAGTGCAAGAGCATGTAGCTTGGTTCCCCATACACATGTATCCTTCTGATGGTGACCTCAATATAGGGGTCGAAACATCAAGTGTTATTTTATTAATAATTAGTAAAATAATCATTTCAACACATGTGTTTTGTGTCTCTAAATTCATAAATATGAATGCTGATCACCGTGTAATCTTGAAAGAAAGACTGATACATAGTGGTGAAAGACAAATCATTGCATAGGTCTGCGCAAAAGACATAAAGTAGACAGCATGGATTTCTCAAAAATTGTACAGTGCTATGAATGTAATATTGTATGCTTGGGAAGATGTCACTGATATTTATGTAGGGAGGCTGAATGAGAGAAAAGAATGAGTGTGAGTATGTAGGATATGTGCTTTTCTGATGGACCATGAGTCTTGCTTAAATATGAATTTAAATTGTTTAAATATGAGTAGGGAACATGGTACATAACTGACACAGCAATTGTAGATTGTGCGCATGTTCAGAGAGTGTGTAGAAATGATAGTGCAGAAAAAAGTTCGTTTTGATAAAGCAGGCGATAATGATATTGAAATAAAGAGTGCAGTTAACAAGTGGTGAGGGAGGTTGACAATAAACAAGTGTGTGTGTGACTGGTAATAAAATAGCAAGAGTGAATGACAGCAAAAAAGGACACAAGATTTGAAAGCTGAGTTGATGAAGATAAGGCAAGCGATGAGGTGGATGTGGAGTGAAATGAAGAGAATTAGAGATATGTATGAAAGAGTGAAGAAGACAAAAACAAATGATCTTGGTATGAAAAAGGTAACAAAAGACCTGCCAGAGGTGGTGTATGGTGATTCAATTATTAGAGGTGTAGTAAATGAGAAGATGCACAAGGTTTGTTTTTCTAGAGGTAAAATGAATAGTGTTTGAAGCATTGAATATGAATAGTAAGCAAATAGTAAGCAAGCAGATGAGTTCGTAGTCGTTTTGCTGCCAACCTGGCAGAGAACGCTTGTTTTGCTAATCTTTCTTCGCCCATTCTGTTTAAGTGACCATACCACCTGAGATTAGCTCTTCTAACGCATTCCTGGAATGCTGACAATGTCAAGTTCTTTCCTGATATTCTCGTTTTTAATATGATATTGCCATTGATGCCATCTGTTCACGCCTCTAATCTTTCTCAGGACTCTCATATCTGCGTCTCTAGCCTTTGGTCAAGTGTTTTACTTCTGACCCAGCTCTCAGATCCATAAGTTTTGAACACTGTCTTGTATACAGCTAAATTAGTGTTCCGACTAATTTCTCTCTTATTCCATATGAATTTATTAAATTGACTTCCCACCATACCACCTTTGCTGATTCTGTTGTCTATTTCTATATTTAATTTACCATCTTCAGTAAAAATCGTGCCTAAGTAGCTGAAATGTTTTACTTGTTCCACAGGTTCTCCATTCACAACACAGTTGACATTTTCAATGATTCTGCATATTTTCATTATCTTTGACCTTTTATTGCTGACCTTCATACCATATCTATTACAACAGTTATTCAATTTAGTCAGAGAATCTTGCAGACTTGTAGCGGATTTATTTAGAAGTATAACATCATCCGCATAAAGCAAAGAGCTGACATTAACATCTCCAATTTTGATATCATGTTTAATACCACTTTCCTTCATGATGCGATCCATATAGAGAATGAATAACATAGGGGATAATGTACATTCTTGTCTCACACCAGATCTAACATTAAACCATCTTCCTATACTTCCATCAATTCTAACTGCTGACTTACAATTCAAATAAAGACTAAGTATTGCTTGATATAATGCCCCATTGACATCATATAACTGTAGCGTATTGAATAGTTTCTCTCTTGGCACCTTGTTATATGCCTTTTCCAGATTGACAAAACTTATACAGATCTTTGTTATATTCCCATGCTTTCTCAACTATTTGTCATAAAGTGAAGATCTGATCCTGACAGCCTCTAATTGATCTGAATCCAGCTTGTTCTTCACCAAGCTTTTCTTCCACAATTCTTCTCAACCGTTTCTCAAGTATACTTGCATAGATGTTGTCAGGAACACTCAGTAGGGAAATACCTCTGTAATTCTCACATTCAGTTTTATTTCTGTTTTTATATATGGGTACTATGAGAGCTCTACTCCAATCATTGGGAATTTGTCCCTCTGTCCAGGCTTTCTGAACTATGCAGTGCAGCCACTGTAAGACTTTTATACCACCATACTTGAGCATTTCTGGTCGAATATCATCTACTCCTGCTGCCTTTCACATTTCAAGCCTTTGATAGCTTTTTCTACTTCAAGTATGGATATGTACTCCTGACTGCATGCCTGGTCAGTGTTTTTTACCGCTGTGCTGTCATCACTGCTTGTTTCATTTAGCAGTTTTTCAAAGTAATTACTCCATACTTCAAGGATATCTTTTTCTCCAGTTTTCATGTCACCTTTATCATCTCTAACTCCTTTTACAGCACTCTTTCCTCCATTCCTAAGCTTCTTCAACAACCTCCAGAATATTTTGCCACCTTCTTGATATTTATTTTCTATATTCTTGCCAAAATCCTCCCATGACTTTTGTTTAGCTAGTTTTATACAGTGTTTAGCATTCTTGCATTTGTCTCTATATTCTCTAAGAGCACAAGCTGACTTATTTGACAGGAACGTTTGATATGCTTTCTTCTTTTCCTTCACTTCTTCTTTAACTCCTGTGTCCACCAGGGAGTTCTGATTTTTTTATCCTTCCAGACAACTTCACCACGTGCCTCTCTAGCTGAATCAATCATGGCTTTCTTCACGGCTTTCCACTGAATCTCCAAGGTTTGATTCCTGTTTTCGAACTCTTTCATTTTTTCTTCAATAATCTTTGTATATTTTAGTCTACAGTTCACATCTGAGAGCTGCTGAACTTTTATTCGATTTAAAACTTTCTTACATGTTATTCTTTTCAATATGAAATTCAATTTTATCCTGCTCAAGATTAAATAGTGATCACTTCCAATTTCAAATCCTCTGTACATTCTGGTGTCCTGCACCAGGGAGAAAACATTGCTATCAACAATAACATAGTCAATGAGACTTTTCTTGTTCCTTGCCTCTTCTCTCCATGTGAATTTGTGCACATTTTTATGTTGGAAGATGGTGTTAGTAATAACCAGTTCATGTCCTGAGCAGAAATCCAACAGATATTTGCCATTATTATTGGCTTTGCACTTTTCTCCAAATTTTCCCAGAATATTTTTGTATGTCTCACAATCATTTCCTACTCTGCTATTTAGATCCCCAACAAGGACCAACTTTTCCTTTTTCATTGTGTCAGTTGCTTTTTCTAAAGCCTCAAAAAAATTCTGCTACTACCTTAGTAGAACCTTCTGTGGGACTATAGGGTCTCATTGTACAGTTCCCCATTCTCATATTTGCCCACATTACTCTACTTGTGACTGACTGCCATTCAAGAAGATTAGCCTCGTATTTTGTGTTGAATACTATGGCTACTCCTTCTTTTCCTTGATTGTTATTTCCTGAATATAACATTTTGTATTTATTGCTCAGAAAAATCTCACCAGTTTTTGTCTTTTTTGTTTTAGTCATCCCTATTATGTCGATCTGGTACTTATCTGATTCCTCAGCTAGCTCCATTCCTTTGCCATTCAGACTTCTTATGTTGATAGGACCGATCTTTAACTCTGGTGATGTTGAGTTGGGATGTGTTTTCAGATAATTAGTTAATATGCCTCCTAAAAAGTGCAGTGATGGACCAACTATTGAACTCAAGAAAGAACTTATAGCTAAATGGGAAAATGGAACTTGTATTTCTGAACTTGCTAAAGATTATAACATGGCAAAATTTACAATCTCTACTATTATTAAAAATAGAGATGCAATTGAAAAGGCTCATGTTGCGAAAGGACTGAAAACTTTGTATCCTAAAGGTTCTCTGGCTGTTGTGGAAATTGAGAAACTTTTGTTACTGTGAATTAACGATAAACAAATAGCAGGTGACAGTATTTCAGAGGCAATTATTTGTGATAAAGCTAAGCAACTACATAGTGACCTTAAATGTTCAACCCAAGGATCTAGTGCTGACAGTGATGATTTTAAAGCTAGTAGGGATGGTTTGAGCATTTTAAAAAGAGAACTGGAACTTCCCCCACATAATTTAAAACTTATGTGGGGAAAGAGGGATTTATTCCTCAGCAAGTGTTTAATTGTGATGAGACAGGACTTTTCTAGAAAGAGATGCCCAAGCGAACTTATATCACACAAGAACAGAAAGCACTGCCAGGACACAAACTGATGAAGGAACGGTTAACTCTAAAATTGTTAGAGTTAACTAACAATTTTAGAGTTAACTATTGACTATAAAATTGTGGTGACTATAAAATTAAACCTTTGTTAGTATTTCAGTCAGAAAATCCCAGTGGTTTAAATCAAACAACGTAATAAAAAGTAAACTAGATATGATGTGGAGATCTAACAGCAAATCTTGGGTAACAAGGCAGTTTTTTATAGAGTGGATTCACGAAGTGTTTGTTCCCAGTGTAAAAAAAAATACCTTGAAAAGAACAGTCTACCTTTGAAAGCACTTATTGTGGTGGACAATGCTCCTGCTCATCCCCCCAGGCTTAGAGAATGATTTGGGCTCAGCACAACTTTATAAAAGTCAAATTTCTGCCTCCTAATTACCGCTCCTCTTATCCATCTGCTTTCTAGTGGATAGGAGGAAGAGGATTGATATGATAGAGAAGTACGAGTTGGTAAAGGGCTGTTATAGTATTAACATTGAACATGTTTTTCATAAACTGGTGGGAGATTGGTGGAGACCCTGGATCAGCAGGTTAATTCCAATTTCAAAAAACTCTGTACAAAGGCTATGTTTCAAAGTTGCTTCGAAGTGACAGCTGACACACAACTGACTCTCAGGGACTTTTGGAAAAAGCATTTTAACATCTTGCATTGCTTGAGGCTTATAAATAAAGCATGGGGGGGGGGGGGAGTTTCTTTGAAAACTATGAACTCAGACTGGAAAAAATTGTGGCCTGAGTGTGTGGCAGGCACATACTTTGAAGGTTTTTCTGCAGAGCCAGGAGACCGATTCTGTGGTTGATGAAATTGTGTGTCTGGACAGATCCATGGGATTAGAAGTGGACAGTGCCAATGTAGAGGAGTTGGTGGAAGATCATCAAAGAGAGCTTACTACTGAGGAGCTGAAAGAACTGCAAAAGGAGCAGCCTGAGCAAGTTGTTAAGGAACTATGAGGAGGATGGGCCCAGTAAGAGAACCATTTCCACTGCTGAAATTAAAGAACTGTGCTTCCGTTGGGAAAAAATTATTGTTTTAAAGTGGCACCCTGATGTATCAATGGTTAATAATAGTGTTAACATGTTTAATGATAATGTCATTGCACATTTTAGAAAATTTTAAGAACAAGACAAACCCAGACAACTATAGATAAGTTTGTAATCAAAGCCAAAGAATCACCGTCTAGTCCACCGTCAAAAAAGACAGAAAAGAGTAGTGACACCTGAGGGGTAGTTACCCAGTGTTTTTATGGAGAGTGACTCACCTTCAAAACAATAATCCCCCCCTCCTCTCTGTACATCTTCAGTAAAGGTAAGGTTCATGTTATATTCTTATTTTTATTTTAATTATGATTGTTGAAAATTTTTCATGTTGAATGGATAAATTTATTTTACATTAATTACTAGCTTTACATTATTATATTTATTAATTACAAACTTCGTTATATGAACAGCCTTCCGGAATGAATTAAGTTCGTAAAATGAGGTTTTACTGTACTTTGTTGGATGTTGTTATAGACCTGGTAATGTGGTGGGTAAAGACTAGGAAATATATAACCAAATGGGAAAAGGATGATTTTAATTACAGCAATATAGATCGGAATGAAGAGCTAGCAATTGGAAATAAGGAAAATGAGTTTCTTAAGTTTTTGAGGGACAACTACATCATGCAGTATGTAACAGAGGGCACATGAGGATTGGTCTTGGATCATATCATCATTGGATGTTATTATAAATGAGGTGTCAGATCTCCCTACAGTTGTCAGAGTGACCATGAAATGATTACCTGGGTGGTTGCCAGCCATGTGAGGAATTGTGTGAGAAGAAAGTGTATATGTGGAACTACGAGGCTGATAATTATGAGAAGCCCAGGAGACAGCTTGCAGCTGTAGCATGGAAGGAGGAGTTGGGTGAAAAAGAGATCAGTGCTGCTTGGGTGATATTCAGCAACTATCTAGTAGAAGCAGATTAAATGTATTCCAAAGGTCAGAAGGTGAAATTAGGTAGGTAAGAAATAGACGAATGAAGAGAAAGAAGGAATTATATGGAGGCAACATAAGAGGAGCGGTAATAATCAATTCTATGAAGAATACAAAGAACAGGCATGGAGGGTGACTCAGTTGGTAATGTTAGCAAAAGTTCAGCATGAGAAGTAGTTAGCTAATAAAGCTAGAAATAATCCTAAGGAGTTTTTCGATATGTAGCCAGCAAAAAAAAAGAAAAAAAAAAAGAACGATTATGATAGGATGGTATTAATTGGAGAAAATGGTATGAGTACATCTGTTGCGAGGATATAGTTCAGATATTTAATGAGCAGGTCATAAAAGTCTTTCATCCTTGTGAATGTGACA
Organism: Typopeltis vanoorti; assembly: GCF_054136105.1. NCBI lineage: Eukaryota > Metazoa > Arthropoda > Arachnida > Uropygi > Thelyphonidae > Typopeltis > Typopeltis vanoorti. The sequence goes on from NC_143560.1 coordinate 133,277,947, forward strand.
TCATAGAGAGTTTGAGAACAGTGGATGAGGAAGAGGAGAGACTGACAGTGAGGGAGACAGAGGTATATGGGGAAATTAAGCAAACTTTATATTAATAAGGCTGTACGGTTTGATGACATATCACTGCATGTTTTGAAGGAATATGCCAGGGAGTTGACATCTGCCTTGACATATTTGTGTATTATTAGTCTTACATTAGTCAAGTTCCAAAGGAGTGGAAGGAAGGCAAGATTGTATACCACTTCATAAAGGAGGTGATAGAATTCAGTCATCAAATTATAGGCCAATCTGTGTGTCAGGTGTTGTGGTTAAAGTATTGGAAAGACTGATGAGAATCAGGATCCAGAATTGGGTTGACAACAATGGTATTATCTTTGTTGGACAGCACGGACTTGCTAAAGTAAGGTCATGTTTGAGTAATCTACTTACTTATTACGATAAGGTGACAGCAGCATTGGATGTGGGAGATGGATACACAGTAGTATACTTAAACTTTGCAAAAGCTTTTGATAGATTACTGCATGTTAAATTGATGATCAGACTAGAGCAAATGGGACTGGATGTTAGACTAGTGCATTGGATTAGAGATTGGCTGTCTGATAGGTATCAACAAGTTGTGTATGGGGGAGCAATATCCCAGCAGAGGAAGGTCACTGGTGATGTGCATCAGGAGTTTGTTTTAGGCCCATTGCTGTTTGACCTGAATGCTATTGATATCGGGGAAGATTTGAATGGGGATATACAGTTGTTGGCAGGTGATGCAAAGTTGGGACATCCTTGATGTCCCAACATCAACTCTATGAGTAGAGTAGATGTTTTATCTTTACAAGAAGACTTGAATAGACTGAATGAATGGGCATGGGAGTGGGGATGACAGTTCAATATTTTGAAATGTAAGGTTTTAAAATTTGGTTAACAAAGTTGGAATGTAGAATTTAATATTGGTGGATATAATTGATAAGAATCTGAAGTTTAGAGGATATATTACCAAAATTGTGAGACAACACAATGAATTCTGGGAATGATGCAGAGGACTCTGACTTGTAGAAATAAGAAGATTCTGGTTCCATTGTATAAGGTTCTGATTAGGTCACATATAGACTATTCTGCACAGATTTCATCACCTGGTTTTCAAAAGGATGAAGAGATGTTGGAGAGGATCTAGAGATGATTGACCAAAATAGTTTCTGATCTCTGGAATATTGAATATGATAGTTGAGGTGATCCAATTTGCTTTCTTGTGGATAAGAGGAAGAGGATTGATATGATAGAGAAGTACCAGTTGGTAAAGGGTTGTTATAGTATTAACATTGGAGATGTTTTTCATAAACTGGTGGGATATTTATGGAGACCCTGGAAACTGTATAAGGAAGTTGTGAGCAAGGGAGTGAGAAGCAGGTTTTTTGCATTGAGATGTGTGAATGATGGAATGCATTGCCTGAGAGCATGGTGTCTGCAGAGAATTGGGATGTGTTTAAGGCATGATATGATGAGCTGTGTGTATGACAAAAGAACTTCCTGGATGTGTTTGTGACTCCATGAGTTCTTAGGATAATAATAATATATCTCAGGTTTAAAATTTTTTTTTGATTAAATAGATCATCTCATCTCACCAATTTGCTTATCATTAATATCATATTCATTCATCATCTACATTTCTGACCTCAAGTGTTAAAGGTCACAATTGCCATAAATACACCAGAGGTAGGCAATAACACCTATATATATGATCATTTCATTATTTTTTGAAAATTAAAAAGAGCTGTGTTGTCACAAAACATGTCTAATCCATGGGTGCTCCATAAAAATAAAGATTTGCTTATTTCTTTATATCTAAAATTTTGTTTAGAATATTGTTGTGATGCTATAGTACTTCCTCTGTAACTTTTTTTGTACTTTAGTGAATAGCAAGTTATAACAATGTTTGACTGTATTAACTTTGTAAACAACACCAAACCTGAAAAAAAAAAAAAAAAAAAAATCATTGTTGATCATCATGCCTTGATAACCAGAGTTTGAGCCAACACATAACTGTTTATTTGAAATTGTAAAATTCATTGTGTTTCTCATTCCAGAATATACCAGATCATGTGGTTCCATCGTACTTTTTTTTCCCATTTCCATCTTTTGTTAGACCTAAAGGGAAGCAAAGTAGCATCATTACCATGTAAGTTTAAAGGTGAATTAAAGTTAAATTTGAAAAGTTAATATTAAAATTGCATACTTTCTTTTTTGGATTTTTATATAGGAATCATTCCACATGAAATCAAATGTTAATTTAATTTACTTTCTCAATTGATAAAATTTAAGCAACTAATTTCTATACAAAATAAGAACATATTAAAATTTTTTTTTCAAATATAATTTTTAATTTTCTAATCCAGTGGGAATGGATGATTGTGAACATCTGTAGGAGGTAGATTAATTGCATTGTCTGTTGTAACCACCATCTAACTTATTAAAGACTTCGAGTGGCTTGAAAAAAAAAAGTTCTGTGGTTGTTTTCTAGAGCAGGGTTTCCAGATTATTTAGCCTTTAGCTCATCAGTGGTACTAATGCTGATGTATTATAGGTTTACCGCATTTTGTAGACAGGACTCGCATACACATCAAATTTTTGTGTTCTATGTTATTTAACTTACAGCATCTCAGTGGTGCTCTTTGCGTAGGCCAGCTGTCATCTTGAATATCACCTTTTAAATTTTAAATTTTTTAAATTTTTAAAAAATTTAAAAAATTTAGGAAAGAGGAAACCTTTGTTGGATCTTGAATGAAAAGATTTCCTTAAAGAAATAATTTATTCAGGATTCAACAAGTTTTAGTTAAAAACAACGAAAATGCTTGTACATAGGTAAAGATACAAATTGTTTAATGAATCATATGCTAGTACTATTTTATGTAATATTACTTAAAGGTAAACGATATAATTTTTTTGTAAGAATTTATAGCATGTAACAGAAATTCAAAGTCCACTAATGAAAACCTCGGGTGAAATGCGTAGCCTACGGCAAATTGTCTACGTGCGGGGGGTGGCACGCGCTCGGTGTTTTCCAGGAAGATGCGGCACACGCACGGAATTCTCCAGGAAGATGCGAATAGAAAAAACGACACGTGCGCAAAAAGAGGGTGCCAGGCAGAAAGGTATGGGAGTGAAGAGGGCACCAAAGGTAGTGGATATAAAAGGGGTTTGTCCCCCTTTCAAGGGCTTTTTGTCTATTTTGCTTTGGATTTTCTTCTGAGGTTGGGGCGAGTTCGAGTTCGGGATATTATCGATAGCATGTAGTTATTCACAGCCATCGTTTTGAGATGTCGTATGGAAGGAATCGACGAGGAGATAATCGGCAACATTCCGAGCAAGCTTGAAGGAACTGACCGCCAGTCATATACGTCCACGTGGATCGATCCGAGCCATGCTGTTTCTAGTCCATGATGGGAAAGAAAGGCAGAACAATGAAGTCCAAGTCTAACCTGTGAGACAATTGTCTAGAAGAAGACCGGACATTCTGTGGGATGAAGTAAGGATAAGATGACAGAATGAATATACTTCCAGAAATATTGTAATGTTAAAACTGCACACAAAGTCTTCCACTTTGTGTGCTATTTATTGATATCAAAAAAGCATTTGGCACAGTAGATCATAACGCAATTTTCCAGGCACTAAAAGATTAAGGCACTGGACAACCATATATCAAGTTAATTCAAAACATATATATAGGCAGCAAAACCCGGATTACTCTATTTAACAAACTCTTCCAAATAACTCTCTGGAGAGGAGTAAAACAAGGAGATGGGAACTCTCCAATCTCTTTACACACCTCTAGAAAATATTCTCAAAAAAAAAAATTTAAAAGAGGGATATCAGGATAGAAAAAAAAAAAACTTTTTTTTTTTTCTATCCTGCAATTCTCTGGAATGAGGGATGCTTCGCCATTTCGAGACTTAAGTTATCTTCTGGCAGAAGTACATCTGGTTTGTCCTCTGTTTTTCCTTCTTTTTTTTTTTTTTTCCATATTTTATGTTGCACACTCCATTCTTTGTAGAAACAACCTGTAAGCTTATGGCTGTCTTGCCCCTTTCGTGTTGTATACCGATCATGTTCTACTTTCACGTACCTTCTTCCAACCTTTTCTTTGATGCGGATGTAATTGACCCCTAATACCTGTTGACATATATCATCCTTGCTTGCCATTTCATTCTCAACGGTTGCTTTAACTTCTGTAATGTCACTCGTACTTGGATGTCTCTTCTCCTCTGGTTGGGTATTCTCATCTGATCCTAATTGACTGCATACTACATGGTTCTCTCCCCTCTCAGTTTGTTCTAAATTTTTCTTACATTGGGACTTGATGCTGAGTGAGCTCTTTCTATCACCCAGGTATTGTGCTCTCTGTTTCCTTCTGGCAACTTTCTTCCTTCCAAGAAAACGTATTTCCTTCCTTACATAATCACATGAGAATTTGTATTTCATCAGGAAATCATTTCCAAGTGTCAGTGTTATGTGTGGGAGAGAGGTCCTTGGCAGGATCAAGAACTCATGGCAAACACACATATTGTACTCAGTTAATTTTACCTTTAAGCTCACTGATTTGATAGTTAGAATGGTAGAGGAGGCTATTCCTGATAATCTAACAGGTCTAAAATACGAAATCTTCCTCCTCACCTAGGGCTCTAATTTCTTGAAATAACTTTCTGAAATAATGGAGGTTTGGGATCCTGTGTCTACTAATGCTCTAAAATATCTTCCACAAATCCTCCCTTCTACAGTTATTTCAAAAGGCTGCTCTTGAGGTCGTTTACCTCTGCTCCAGGTTTGGTTGGTACACATGTGAGATCTGGATTCTTCACAATTGTTCTTACCGAAGTGCCTTTTACTGCTATAACAATTGCGAGCAAGATGCGCAATCCTATTGCAATTGAAACATCTGTGAAGTTCCCTTTTTTCATATCTTTCAGTGACTCCATCCGAGGTTAAGGGAGACTTTGCGGTATCCCCAGTATTTAATTTTGTCAATTTCTGCATTACAGTGTCTAATTTATCAAATAATGGTTGCTGTAACTTTTCAACCTCCTTATGAATTAGTTCTTTGGTCCTTTCGTCCTGAAGAAATGAAGGCTCTTGGTTTCTCATAGAGGCTGCTGTCAGTTGACCAAGCACAGCATCGAGGCATTCCATAACAGGCTGTTGTAATCGTTCTATTTCCTGTTTGATTATGGATCGAACCTCACTCTGATTAGGAATGTTTGTTGACAAACAATTGATTGACTGACTTGGCTCTATCTCCCTTGCTTCCTTTCATACTCTTATGTTTGCCCTTCTTTTCACGACTCTCTTTCTCAGTATCTGGTTGATTATTAGTGTCTTTCTCCTCTTTAATTAAGTTAATAAATCCTGTAGCAGCTGCGGTACGAATATCTCCTAGCAGTTACTCTCTTTCCTTTACCTCTTTGCAACACTGCTCTAAGTTGGTTATCTCTTTTCTGAAAGCTGTCTCTCTATTCTTGCCTCACCCCTTGCCCAAAATGTTGGAAGACAGCCCAATCTAGATGTGACTTGTCCTCACTTGAGATGTTCAGGGTGCTCACAAGAGTCAGCAACCTATTGTAAAAATCTGACATATTTTCTTTATCTTTCTATATCATCCTCTAGAATTTCCACAAGTTTGGCCCTAAACTCCTTATCTCGGAAATTAGAACTTCTTTAAATTTGGAATACTCCAGAGTTGCTCTCAGGATTGGCGATGAATAGGGGAAGTTTTTCGCTTTCCCTACTAGCTTATTGTGTAGTAGTATAAGAAGTTGAAAATGTCCATCTGCCAGCTTTTCTCAATTCCTCGACGTAGCAAAAGAATGCAATAACGTCATCCGTCTCCTCGCCTGAGAATTGTGGGAATACTTGCTGTGGGTTAATGGTTCTGAAGAATACCGAGTCATTCATCTCAGAGCTTGTTGGTGTGGACATGTTTGTACTTAAGTTCACAAAATTCTTCTCTAAATTAGTTAAACTTTCCCTTAAATTCTAATGCACCTTGATTGCCTGACTTGAATCCCAAACCATCTTACTGTGACTGATCGATTAACTTGGTTTAAGCAATCAAATTGCATCGTGCGGCTGCGCCATTATGTCGTGACATTTCCTTAATTTTTTATTTTTAGTGTTCTTTCTATTTTATTAGTCTCAGATTATCACTGTGTAGTGTTATCACTTTAACTACCGTATTTGCCGGCGTATAAGATGCACTTTTTTTCTTTGAAAATAGGTCTGAAAAACCGCGTGAGTCTTATATGCCGATACTCTTTTATTACTTTAATTTCTGGAAATTTTCTCTGTTCCGAGTTACACGATTTCTTTATTGCTTCCTTGCGGTGTGTGTGAGAGCATTCCAGTTACTTAGAGCAGTGTTTCTCAAACTTCAGACATCCGTGTTCATATGGTTGGTGAAGCATTAACAAAAGATCGTGCTACTAAATGACAGACAAGCCGACAGTTGAGTTGAAATGCTAATTCTGTTCAACCGAATTCCTTATATAATATCTGAAACACATTCACTATATATTTCCTCGTTTTAACACGTTCACTCAAACAAAACCATATGTTGCACTGGCAACATATGGTTTTGCTCGAGTTATACAGCATTTTCTGTGGGAGGGAGACATGCGATTCATTAGTTAGTGCCGTTTTTATCCCAGTTGTCTCTAATTTTACTGTTTGTTGAGAAACATATTGCACAGCCTGCAGATGTCTCTGTACCTTATTCCGTGATACAATAGGAACATTTTACGATCTCGAACTTCATGGATACGTTGAATTTTATTCTATGCGTTAATGATGCATAGCCGAAAATTGCCACGAACCCCCTGAAGACCTTTCACGCACCCCTGGGGGTATGTACCACACTTTGAGAAACAATGACGTAGAGTTCAGTGGATGCACATGCGATGTCATCGATGATCACAGCTGTGTCCTGTTCGTTTAAACTTTCCAATTGTTGTCGCAGTTGTGAACGGTGATAAATTTCTGCCATTAATTTTTCTCTAAAATTTTTGGCAAATTATGGCTGAAAAACGTTGGCATTGTTACAATATTGCATACAAGCTATGTGTGATTGCGTATGCTAAAGAACATAGGGCTGCACAGAGGCATTTCGGACCACCCCAACTGAGAAAATGATACGAACTTGGTGGAATCAGGAAGAGGATTTAAAAAAAGCAACTCACAGTAAACATAACCTACGAAGTGGAACTACAAAATGGCCAGAACTTGAGGCAGAACTGAATACTTGGATTTTAGACCAAAGAAAAGCGGGACTTTCAGTGTCTACAAAAATGATTATTCATCAAGCGAAAGCGATCGCCACTAACAGAGGGATCGCCAACTTTACTGGATCAACATCATGGTGTTCAAGATTCATGAAGAGAAACCAGCTATGTATGCGAACTAAAACAAAAATATCACAAAAGATGCCAGCTGAATATGAAGAAAAAAATGATTGAATTTCATCGATTTGTCATTAACGCAAGGAAACGAGAAAATTTTGAACTTGCGCAAATAGGAAACATGGATTTGGTTCCCCTGACTTTTGATGTGCCCTCAAACAAAACTGTAGATTCCAAGGGCACTAAAAGTGTTACTATTAAAACTTCGGGGCACGAAAAAACTCACTACATGGTTGTTTTATCCTGCTGTGGTGATGGGACAAAATTTGGTGCCACTATTGATTTTTAAAAGGAAGACGCTATCCAAAGAAAAACTGCGTAAAGGAGTGTTTGTACATGTTCACGCAAAAGGCTGGATGGATGCAGGAGGAACGAAGTTATGGACAGATAAAATTTGGTCTAGGCACCCTGGTGGACTGTTGAAGAAGCCTGCCATGCTAGTATGGGATCAGTTTCGTTCTCACAGAACAGACAATGTTACAAATAAACTCAAGGAATTGAAAACTCAGTTAGCTGTAATTCCAGGAGGTCTAACTAGTTAGCTTCAACCTTTAGATGTCTGTATTAATAAACCATTTAAGGGATTTATGAAGAAGTGGAACAGCTGGATGCAGTCTTCAGATTTTGAGGTCACACCATCAGGAAGAATGAAGAGGCCTAACATTTCACAAGTTTGTGAGTGGGTGAAAGCTTCATGGGATGCTGTGAAAACTGAGACAGTGGTTAAATCATTTAAGAAGTGTGGAATTAGTAATGCACTGGATGGTACAGAGGACAAATTGTTGTATGAGGACTCAGATTCTGATTTAGAAGAAGTTTCAAGTGTCTCTTCGTTTAGCCCTGGAGATGAATTTCTGGGTTTTGACGATTAAAAGGTGGGTACTTTTTCCTAGTTAGATTAGGTATTTGTTGAAAGTAGACCTACTTATTACTTTATATTTGAAATACTGTAAATTATAATATTCAGTGATAAAGTTTTTTTCCTAAAAATCCTAAAAAATGTGTACAAAGAAGGGGGTGCGTTCTATACGCCGGTACGGCTTATACGCTGCAAATATGGTATGTACTTCTGTGGTCTATACTCATGAAACTAACATAACACTGCACTCTTGCATTTACTGTAAAATCTATCCAGACAATTGGCCCATTCTTAGAATGATTAAGTATATTAAATAATCAACAAAGGGTAGACCTCTGAATAGAGCCCTATCCTCAGTAATAATGGTCTGGAGTCTCCTCCTTAATCAGGTTCTGGCAATATTTATTTGATCAAACTGCACTAGCCAGATCCCTAGGTTCAAAATTTCTCTTAACCAAGGAGTAACCTTCAGAAAATATACTAAGCTAATCAATTTACTAATTGTTTCTTATCTCAGTTTTTTCTATGTCACTTAATTTACTTTAGTTTGCAGTAGTGGTCTCTGTCAAATAATTCTATCCTGCTCAGATTCAGATATTAGCAAGTGGTGCATTGGATTCAATTCAAGGCACAAATCAGGTTAAGATATTCAAGATACATTTATTAAATTCCTAAGGTTGCACATTTACAAGAATAAACTCAATTGGAATATAGGTATCCTAAGTAAAAGGGTAAGCATAGCAACTATATTTTATACAACAATTTATGCATAGGTTAATTCCATAGCACACAATTTTGTTAGCATCCTCCAAATATCCTTATTAGTCTACACATTCTTTCAAATTAATTCAATCACATCGATAACTATATAGATCATTACTCACAATAATTCAAACTACAATTCATTCAATTAATTACTTGAGAAATAGCCCTAAGATTTATCCAATGTTCGCTACAGTCCTTTTCCTACAAGTATAGAGTTCTGAAACATAACATCTCTTTTCTTCTATATTACCATATTCCTCTCTTTCTTAACAAAGAATTACAAAAGGTTTTAACATTACCATATTTCTGGAAGTATATTCATTCTGTCATCTTATCCTTACTTCGTCCCACGGAATGTCCAGTCTTCTAGACGATATTGTCTCACAGGCTAGGCTTGGACTTCATTGTTCTGCCTTTCTTTCACATCGTGGACTAGAAACAGCATGGCTTGGATCGATCCATGTGGATGTATATGGCTGGCGGTCAGTTCCTTCAAGCTTGCTCGGAATGCTGCCAAGCAAGGTTGAAGGAACAGAAGGAATCTCCTCATCGATTCCTTCTGTACAACATCTCTAAATGATGGCCGTGAATAACTACAAGCTATTGATAATATCCCGAACTCGAACTCACTCTGACTTCACAAGAAAATCCAAAGCAAAACAGACAAAAGACAAAAAACCCTTGAAAGGAAGACAAACCCCTTTTATAACCACTACCTTTGGGGCCCTCTTCATTCCCATACCTTTCTGCCTGGCACCTTCTTTTTGTGCACGTGTCATTTTTTCTATTCGCATCTTCCTGGAGAATTCTGTGCGTGTGCCGCATCTTCCTGGAAAACACCGAGCGCGTGCCACCCCCCGCACGTAGACAATTTGCCGTAGGCTACGCATTTCACCCGAGGTTTTCATTAGTGGACTTTGAATTTCTGTTACATGCTATAAATTCTTACAAAAATATTACATCGTTTACCTTTAAGTAATATTACTTTGGGACTTGCTCTGTTACAAGACTCATACAGGTACCATTAATTCCCCAGAGCATTATTTCAAGATAAACAGCGATTGTCAAGTCCCATTGCCTTATTAATATAAAGCTTGCTTAGTTCTCCATATACCTCTTGCTCACTCAGTATCATTCCTTCTACCATGCTCTCTACACTCTAGCTTTTCAAGTTGTTGCATTCACAAGGATGAAAAATTCTGATAAACTGCTCATTGAATAGTTCAACTATATCCTCTGCACCAGTTACCAGTCTACCATTGTCATCAACTAACATTTTCCCATAATCATTCTTTCATCTACTTGCCATATATCAAAATAGCACACTAGGATTTTTTCTTTTCTTGATTGGCTAATTTCTGCTCATACTGCTGTCTTTACAAACCAAATCACCTGCCTGTCCTGTCCTTTGTATTACTCTTGAAACTGATTACTGCCAGCATTCGTCTTGTGTTGCTTTCAAAGTTCTTTCTTTCAGATATCATGCTTATTCCCTTCATTCATTTTACTCCAAATTTATTTAGACTTTTCACTTAAGGAATACACTCAAACCATGCTGCTGTTAAATAGCTTCTGATCAATGCACAAACACCATCTGCCTTCCTTTCCACTCAACTCTTCTTTCCATACTATAGCTCTTTCAGTTGTCTCTCAAATTTTTTCTAATCACTGGTTAATAAACTCAATCAATGCAACAATTTTATCACCCTTATTTCTGATATTCCTGGAATTTGTAAATAAGCATAGCAATTCATTTCTTGGTCTATAACCAGTTCTATCCATGCTACTGCTCAATTATGACTTCTCCACACCTGCTTTTGTCTGTTCATATCTACCCTTTGTTCCATATTTTGCCAGACTCGAGAATCCCATCCCCTCTGCCATACATTCCAGGCCATACTGTTCCTATGCTGACCATTCCCATCATCATAATCAGTTTCCTGATATGTTCTACCCTAAAAGGATGTAACAAGATAAGATGACAGTACTACATGATTAAGTTTACATTACTACTAATATCATCTCAAACTTGTCTATTTAAACAAGGGTCCTCACTGTTTTTGTCAGAGCACCAGGGCAAACAGCAAACAGTCATCTACTGAAACAAATCCCAACTCAACATCAGCAAAGTTCAAAATTGGCACCATCAACATAAAAAGCATTAATCGAAAAGAAATGGAACTCAGAAGAATTGTAGATAAGTACCTAATGACCAAAAAGAACTGGATAAATACCAAATCAACATAATGGGTGTTAATGAAACACCCATTATGTTGAAACAAGACAAAAACAGGTGAGATTTTTCTCAGCAACAAATACAAGGTGTCATATTTATACAGTCACAATAAGGGAAAAGGAGTAGCTATGGTATTCATATTATTATTTATATTATTCATAGCATTCATATTATAATATTCATGTAGTATTCAATACTAAATATAAAGATAATCTTCTTGAATAGCAGCCAGTGTAGAGTGGTGCAGGTAAATATTAGAATGGGGAGCTGGAAAATGAAACTTATTTGAGCCTATTACAGAGGAATTTCCCTGTTGAGTATTCCTGGTAAGATTCATGCACGTATACTTGAGAAAAAGTTAAAGAAAAATTGTGGAATGGAAGCTTGGAGAAGAGTAAGCTGGGTTCTAGCCAATTTTTCAGTTTATGACAAATAGTTAAGAAATGATGGGAATAAAGACAATATCAGTATTTAAATTTTGTAGATTTGGTAAAAGCATATGACAAGGTGCCAAGAGTAAAGCTGTTTAAAATGCTATAGTGATATGGTGTAAATGGGACATTACATTTGGTCTATATTTGAGTTGTTAGTTAGCAGTTAGAATTGAAGGAGGTACAGGAAAATGGTTAGATGTTACATCAGGTGTGAGACAACCGTGCACCTTATCTTCACTGTTATTCATTATCTACTTGGATCACATTATGAACGAAAGTGGTATTAAACCTGATATAAATTGGTGATGTTAATCTAAGCTCTTTACTTTATGCAGATATAATTCCAAATAAATTCAGTACAAATCTGTAGGATTCCCTTACTAAACAATAACTGCTGCAGCATATTTGGTTTGAAAATCTGCACTCGGAGACAATGAGAATAGGTAGAAACATCAACTGCATCCTGAGTGGAGACCCTATAGAATAAGTAAAATATTTCAGTTATTTAGGCACAGTTTTTTAGTAAAGATGGCAAATTTAATGTGGAAATAGACAAAAGAATTAGCAAAGTTGGTATGGTGGGAAGTAAACTGAATAAATTTATGTGGAATAAGAGAGAAGGTAGTCAAAATCTAGCAGCATACAAAATATTGTTCAAACCAGTTTTAACTTCTGGATGTTTTAGCTAGGTTAGAAACAAAACATTTGATCAAAGTCTAGAGCCTGCAGATATAAGAGCTCTGCAAAAGATTAGGGTCTGTGTGTGTGTTGAGCTTTAGTGTTGTGAGGACATCATGTTGGAATTCATTCTTTTCAGGTTACACGATGGTCAACATTCATAGTGAAGAATTTATGGAGAAACAAAATGTGTGTTAGAATAATTACTTTACTTAACATTAAGCAAGTAACGATTGACGTTTCGACTTCTGTATTGAGGTCATCATCAGGAAAACATACGTGTGTACATGATACAAGCTACATGACTCCGCACTATACAAAAGTAAGATGAATCTGAATGTTTGTTAATTATTTATCCTAGCCTGACTTCTGGTGCGAAAAAAAAAACAACTGAATTACATTGAACAATTTCTGAAGCCCTTTCGTATTGAGATCTTTTCTTCTGTCTGGGGTTGTTCTGGTTGCTATATGGGTTCTCCACATTCTTGGAATAATTGATCCATCGTTTTTGTTCAGATTTAGATGATGTTTCAGCATTTCACCAACTTCTTTGAATTTTCTTTCAAAACCCCAGTCCTGAAGATACTTCAGGCACAAACTTTGTTTGCTCACACTTGGATAAAGGATTAAACTAAATTTATTACATTCTAACCAAGTGAAAAATAAACTTTCAACATCTTTCTCTAAATCCAGAGTAATTTATTAAAAAGGTGGCACACCATTTGGCAACTCCTATAGGTAGAGATGACCTTGCTAATGCTTCTGGCTGGTATCTCCACTTGGACCTGGCTCCCACTGAAGAGACCTCAATAAAGGTCAAAACTAGTCTGGGTAGTGGCCCTTCCCTTAATGCATAACATTAGACATATCCACAAGGAGATGTGTTTTGCATTATGGGAGATCCTAAGATAGGAGTGATAGTATCTTGCTCCACCTTTGCAAGGAGTCATCTGGTGTTGCACCACCTTACCCCAGTCCTGAAGATACTTCAGCCGCAAACTTTGTTTGCTCACACTTGGATAAAGGATTAAACTAAATTTATTACTTTCAAACCAGGTTTTGGTGTGGTGCATGGACTTTGTGCCTTTCAATCAATTCTGTGGCATGTTTGGAGTGATCTGACAGACCTGTTTTACCATACTTGAGGTATTTAATATGGCACTTGTGTTCCTCTTTTCTGACTGGGATGGTGCATCCTGTTTCCCCTATGTAAGATAGGTTACAGGTACATTGAATTTTGTAAACCCCTGGGTGGGTAAGGTATGATGGAAGAGGATCTTTGGAGGAGCTAAGTAAATTTCTTAATTTTGCCGAGAGTTGTCTTAATGTTGTATTTAAGTAGTCTACTTTTTCAGAAAGTAGTCTACTATCTACTTTTTCCGAAATGCCCCTATATTAGGGGCATTTCGGAAAAAGTAGGATATGGCTTGGAATCTCTTTTTTTTTTTTTTTTGCTTTTAATGGCATTTTTATGGAGGATCTTGTAAACTATTTTTTTGTTGTAGCCATTTTTTTACAAATGTTTAGTTAACAATTTCAAATTCTTGGTTCAGAGCTTGTTTATTGGAGCAAATTGTTAAGGCTCTGTGTTTGAAGGTGCTGATGATCCCTAGTTTTTGTGTTGGATGGTGGTATGACTTTTTATGTATATATTGGCCTATGTGTAGGTATACATGAAGGAGAGGCAGCTTGAGGGAAGATGTGTGACAAGCGTGTTTAGAAAAAGAAGAGAGTTGTTGTTTTCGATTTTGATGGTGAATTGGATACGTTTATGTTGTTTGTTTAGGTGGCTTAGGAATGTATGTAATGTGTTGCAGCCATGGGGCCAAATGGCTAAAATATCTTCAACATATCTGAGCCAGACTTTGGGTTTTAGGCTTGCCATATCTAGAGCTCTTTGCTTGAAGTCTTCCATGTAAACATTAGCTATTGGGGGGAAAATAGTGAGCCCGTGTAGCAAAATAATTTTTACCTTCTTTTTGTAGGTAAAAATTATTTTGCTATACGAAATACCCAGAGCAGAGTACTTGGGAAAAGAGGGCTGTGATATTGGGCAGAAATATGTTTTGTAAGAGAAGAATAGTATCATTGATCGAGACATTAGTGAAAAGGGCACGTCAAAGTTAAATAATAAATTTTCATCATTGAGTGTGAAGTTTCTAATCTTGTTTATGAAGTGTTGTGTATTTTTTTAGGGAGAATGACCTACCTAACAATTGGCTCCGATGACCTACCTAACAATTTGCTCTGAACTAAGAATTTCGAATTATTAACCAATAAAAAAACAGTTTGCACGATCTTCCATAAAAATGCCATTAAAAACAAAAAAAGATTCCAAGAATGCCATAGCCATATTCTACATTAGGATCATTTCGGAAAAAATAGATAGAACTCTACTTAAATACAACATTACGACAACCTTCAAACTCCTGGCAAAATTAAGAAATTTACTTAGCTCCTCCAAAGATCCTCTTCCATATCTTACCTACCCGGGGGTTTACAAAATTTACTGTACCTGTAACCTACCTTACATATGGGAAATGAGATGCACCATCCCAATCAGAAAAGAGGAACGCAAATGCCACATTAAATACCTCCACTATGGTAAAACAGGTCTATCAGATCACCAAACATTCCATAGAATTGACTGGAAAGGCACAAAGTCCCTGCACCGCACAAAAACCTGGTTTGAAAGAAAATTCAAAGAAGCTTGTGAAATGCTGATATATATTATCCAAATCTGAACAAAAACGATGGATTAATTATTTTAAGAATGTGGAAGACCCATATAGCAACCAGAACAATCGCAGACAGAAGAAAAACTCTTTATATGAAAGGACTTCAGAAATTGTTTAATGTAGTTCCGTTTTTTTTTTCCCACACCAGAGGTCAGGTTAAGATAAATAATTAACAAATATTTGATTCATCTTACTTTTGTATAGTGCAGCGTCATGTAGCTTGTATCGTGTATACATATGTATGTTTTCCTGATGATGACCTCAATACAGAGGTCGAAATGTCGATTGTTACTTGCTTAATGTTAAGCAAAGTGATTATTCTAACATGTGTTGTGTTTCCATAAATTCTTCACTATGAATCATGTTGGAAGTTTAATGGAATATTTTCAGCACTGGAAAGGATTAAAACTAATTTTAATGCTTCTAATATTTTGGCTCAGTCACAGAGACATCTTCAGTGATTACAAATAACATTTGTAATAACACACTCAAATACAACACCATACTAAGTGAAATATGTTGGTGATCTAACGTCCTATCTAGGTGATGTGACCTCTGTGGGCGTTTGTAGGTAGCCTGGAATATAATGTGGGATCTCTGATAATTAAAGTGCCACCGCAGATTTTAAAAACAATATTTCTTTTTTTAATTTAATGTGGTGGAGCATAGTGTTTTTCTCCAGGAGATCCTGTGAGTTTGTATCCAAAACATAGTCCGAGCCAGATTGACCATAGTCATGATTGCAGATGTATGATTTGTGTTCTTCTAAACGGATAGTTGCTGACCTTTCTGTCTGTCTGAAGTAAGCCAGCTTGCAGGAACAGGGTACTCTGTATGCTCTGGCACTGAGAGAGGAGGGAGCTGATCTTTGGTGGAATGGATAAGGATAGTAAGTTTACATTTTGCCTTAACCACGCTACCGGCCAAGACGTCTATAGACGTTCACTTTATCATGGATGCGAAGTGCTTATTAAAATTGTAATACCATTGTTATAACAATGAAATATATGATGGATACGAAGCGTATGCGGATGCGTATTTGATCCATAACGGCCGGTAAGGTGGTTAAACGCTGTGTGGAGGTTGTACTTTTTTAAGAACCTGGCAATTTCTTCTGATGTGGCATGGATGTAGGGTATGGTAATGGCATTTCTGAAGTCCTTCTGAAGAGAAGGGGGAGGAACTGGTTATTTTTTAAATTATGTAATTGCTGTAGTCTTTGGAAAGGAGGGTGTTGTGTTTGTGGTTGAGTTCGGTTCAAAGGGAGTTTCCACTGGAACAAAGCTTGTGGGCTCTATTGGTTAGAGTTTTAATAATGGCATATTGTTGAGAGGGGTGGTGGTGGTGGGAGAGTTTGTGAATGTATCTGCCTGTGTGAGTAGGTTTTCTATATACAGAGAAGGAAAGGTTACCATTAGGAAGGCATATTACTAAGGTGTCTAGGAAGGGTAAATTATTATTTTCCTTTTCGATCGTAAACTGGATTCTTGGATGTAGGCTATTGAGGCGACTGAGAAAGGCATCTAATGTGTCTGGGCCATGAAACCAAATAGAGAACACATCATCTACATATCTTAGCCAGATAGAAGGTTTGAGAGGGGCTGAGTCTATTGCTCGTTTCTCAAAATTTTCATGTAAATATTGGCAGGAGGGAGGGCCATAGTGGGTTTCCTCCATCTGTTTGTAGATCGTTTTCTTCCTAGAAAAATAACCAGAATTGATGGCAAAGGAATAGAGCTCTAAGATATTAGGAAAAGCGTTTAAGTGTTAAGGTGTCATTTAAGGGAATATCGGTAAACAATGATGTGATGTCAAAACTTACCAATATGTCTGTATTATTTAAAGTTAGATTTTCAATTAAGGTTTTAAAATGGGTAGAGTTTTTACATGTAAGACCAGTGAGGAGGGTAGGATCACAGAGTTAGCCAGCAGCTGGATAACCTCCACATAGCATTTAAGCCCCACCATAAACTTACTACCCTTATCCATTCCACCAAAGATCAGCTCCTTTCTCTCTCAGTGCCTGGAGTATATAGAGTACCCTGTTCCTGCAAGCTGGCTTATTTCAGGCAGATCAGCAACCGTCTGTTTAGAAGAACACAAATCATACATCTTCAATTATGGTCAATCTGGCCTTGCAGACCATGTTTTGGATACAACCCATAGGATCTCCTGGTGAAAAACTACCATGCTCCACCATAGTAAATTTAAAAAAGACTGCTTTTAGAATCTGTGGCAGCACTTAGAAATCAATCAAATTTAAATAAATGCGGTTGCATTAAACTTCCCAAAAGTTGGGAAACTTTATCATAAATTCCACATTACTAGGCCACCTGCAAACACCTATGGAGGGCATACCACCTAGATAAGACTTTAGAGTCACCCATATGTTTCACTTGGTATTGTATTGTATTTGAGTGTGTTGTTACAAAAGTTATTTGTAATTCCTGACGATGTCTCAGTGACTGAGACGAAATATTGGAAGCTTTAAAATTAGTTTTAATCCTTTCCCAGTACTGAAAATATTCCATTAAATTTCCAACATGAAAAACGGATTAGGAGAGTGAATAGATGACATCAATGGCAGTATCATATTAAAAATGAGGATATTAGGATGAAACTTTTTATTTTATTATTATTATTACGGGCAACTCCAAGAAGTCCTTCGACTGACAGATACTGCTGCTAATCTTTTCACCCCAAAATGCATAACCTTACATTTTGCCACATTAAATTGACATCCATTCTCCTTAGCCCAGTCCTCCAATCTATCCAAATCATCCTGCAAAAATTTGACATCATGTGCATTCACTATTGCTCTACCCAACTTTACATCATCAGCAAACAAATGAACAGATCCTTTCCTATATAGTTAATGAACAAATTAAATAGTAGTGGTCCAAGAACAGAACCCTGCAGCACACCACTAGTTGCAGGCCGTCTTTTGGACTCTTCTCCTGAATAAACCACTCTCTGATATCTCTCCATCAACCACCGTCCTATCCATCTCACCAACCCTATATCCATCCCCATATGCTGCAGTTTACTGATTAGAATTCCATGTGGTATCCTGTCAAAGGCCTTAGCAAGGTCCAGCAGTATCACTATAAACCCATTACCCTTATCCAGTTCAGCTGTCACATGCTGTCCCCCATACAGTATCCCATTTTCATCTATCAATTCCTGTATTTTCTCCTTGACTACTCTCTCCAAGACCTTGACAATGACTCCTGATATGCTGATCAGTCGGTAATTTGCAACAGCAGTCTTGGAACCTCCCCTCTTTCCACCTCCTTGGGACTAACCCAGAGCGGGACTCAAATTAAACAAAATGGTCAAGGGCACTGACAATTCTTTAGCTGCTTCATGTACGACCCGAGCTGGTATATCATCCAATCCCACAGATGTATTCACATTAAGGTTTTGTAATAGACTATTCACCTCTACTTCATTCACCACAATTCCCATATAAGCTATTGGTTCCTTCATTCCTGCAATATCACCACCTGGATGATATACTCTTGCAAAGTGCTTGCTCAGTAATTCCACTATATCAACTGATTCGGTTACCTCCCTACCATCAGCATTCCTTATAGTCATTCTGTCATATACATTTTCTATTTTACTTGCAGCATATCGAAAAAACTGTTTGGGATTCCCTTTAGCTTCCATGGCTAATTCCCTTTCGTAATTCGCTTTTGGTTTTCTTACCACACTCGTTACCCTTCTGGCCTGCGCTTTATGTGGTTCGTGTGTCTGCAGGACACCTTTCTCCTTAAATTCCCTCCACAGTTGTTTCTTTTTTTGCAGCTCAAGCTTAATGGTGTTATTCATCCATTTAGTTGGATGTTATTCATCCAACTTTACATGTTTTGCATTTAGGAATGTGTTATCAGAGCTATTCTCTAGTGGTATGATCACTTCAACAGAATGGGAAAGGAAAGGTTTGCAAAACAAGTGTTTTTGCCAGAATGGCAAGAATAATATCCAGAGGATGACCAAGGTATAGGCAGATTGATACAATATGATTTGCCTTTGAAGACAAAAATTAATAATCTGATTTAACTTTTTATATAACAAAACCTGTGGTGAATTCATCACTAAAAACACACATACTAACCAGAGTAATGACTATTTAATTCGTAAATATTTCATCCCAAGTATCTTGGGACATCATCATTACAGTAGTTCCAACAATACTAGGAATAACATACAGTTAGGGAGCATGATTACAATGGAATCTCAATATGCATGCAGTAACGTGTTATAGAAGTAAATTAAATATAACTGGAAAAAAAAAAAAATAATATATATATATATATATATATATATATATATATATATATAAAACATATTGAAATTCTGCTGTAATCATGCGCCCTAACTGTATGTTATTCCTAGTATTCTTTGAACTGCTGTACTGATGATGTCACAAGATACTTGGGATGAAATATTTACGAATTAAATAGTCATTACTGTGGTTAGTACATGTGTTTTTAGTGATGATTTAACTTTTTTCATATAGTGCCATCATAATATTCTCTTCATTCCCTGAGAATACGTATCGAGAATTTGACAATTCTCGATTATATGATATAAGATAGTTGATCTGAGGTCATTAGTCTCTGTATGCAGGTAGTCTAGTCATGAAGATATATCGTACACAAACTTTACATTTCACTTGGATTAAACAAGAATATAATTTCTGGGCAAATTTAATTTAAACAATACTCCCATGTACATAAGTAGTTTAATCTACTAGAATTTGATTTGAAATATAGCTGAATATTTTAAATTACATATGCTTTTATAATTATTTCAGCTTTGCTATATGGAATACAATGATGGGAACATCACTGTTGAGCATTCCATGGGCTATCCAACAGGTATTCATTCTGTTTTTAAAATAAAAATTTCTGTTTTTTTTTTTTTTTTTTTTAGTTCATGTAGTTGTGTCATATCTTCTAAAATCATCTGTTATGTAAATAATATAGAAATAGTCAGAGACATTACTAAAAAAATATGCATTTTGAATTTGAAGGCTTTTTTTGCACTGTAGATAGATTATTTATTGTTATTTGTAACATAATTTTTGCATAGCTTTGTTTCTAAAAATAGTCAGCAAAAAATGATGCAACAAATCCTAGTAAATCATCCAACCAGGTTAGTGGAATTATTTGTTATCATTTTTAAAACATTTTGCATAATTTAATTGCATAATCCCTGCAAGTGGTCCATGATCTTAATTTTCATTAAACAGTCCAAGTTAAGATCATGTGATACATTTTTTACCAGTGCCAAAGACCTTAACTAAATTCCATTCACCCTGAATGGAGTTATTACTTTGTGTTGTTTCATGATGGTTTGCTTCATTTTGTTTATGCAGTATCTCATTTAAATTAACTTTAACAAGTCCCTGAATTGGGGAGCACATATTATATGGAAATCAGGAAGAAACGAGATTCTCTGAATGCTGGTGAGCACAAAAGCATGACTACCAGAAAGCACAATAGTACAAGTGTTCCAAGCAAGGGCATTCATGTGGAGAGAATGTAGTTAGAAGGATGGGAAGTGAAGCACAATGTAGCATATTAGTTAAGTGATGGATGTAAATGGAAAGGTGCAAAAGAATTGGGTGAGGATAGGTGATGAATGAATTAAGACTGGTAATGTAGGAAGTTCCATTATTAGAGGTGTGGTGATTGAGAAGAAACACAAGCTATGTTTTCTAGGGAGTGGCAGAGAGTGATTGAAGCTTTAAATATTGTTTTGATCCTTTTGAGAGGGACTACACTGCTCAGTCATGAGCAAAATTGAAAGGACTACAATTCCCATCCTGATTATAATATGGGATTTACTTGTTTGGTGAGATTTTGATTACTGCCATTAATTATAAGGTAGTTTCAGGAAAGATGCTCTTTAACATAAAATAATTTTTAATTAATATGTTTTTATAACATATACAGGGGAGGGGTATCTGGAAAGTTCGGATAAACACCTAGAACAAAAATGATATTAAAGCAACTGATATAACCACAAGAAAGAACATACAAGGATATAAGAAAAGTTACCCTCATAACTCTGCTACTATTATATTCTTGCTTGTGGTTATATCAGTTGCTTTAATATCGTTTTTGTTTTAGGTGGTTATCAGAACTTTCCAGACCTCCCCCCCATACATATAGTTTAACTATTATGCTATCTTATTTTTACAAGGCATATAATCTTGCAGGACATATACAGTTCTGTCTTTAGAACTACACAAATAAATTCAGGCAATAAATACACACAACAAACAATATAAAGATGTGCATCACTATAAATTTGCCTAACTTTATAGTGTGAAAAATTATACCAGTATGTTGGGAGAGTTATTTCCATATGTATAAACATTCCATTACCTGTAGGTCAGTAGCAGTGGCTTCCATATCTCTCTATACTGCTGACTTCTTCCCATTGTTCTTTCCCCTTTCACTACCACATTGCTCACACTTTCTTCTAACCTCTTTTTTTGCCTTTTCTTCAGAGTCCTGTCTTGTAATTTTATTCTCTTTTTTTCTTCTCTAATTAGATGGCTCTGCTATTGCTACAGATACGAGGAATAAATAAGAGATTTAGTGATGCTATAAGAATAAATGGTGTGGTTGGACAGCATGCGATGATTGATATCAGAAAATTGAGGAGAGTGAAGTATGGCAGTGTTGATTATTATGGATGATTTTATCTATGGTCATATAGATTGGAATGAAAACATCTAAGGGAAGATTGAATTTTCCAGGTTTTTGAGAGACAGCTGCTGTAGGCATTATATAACTGCGAGCACATGAGAAACAAGCTTTTTGGATTTGATCATTGCATCAAAAGATGTTATTGTGAATGAGGCACCAATATTTTCTCCAGTAGTTCACAACAGCAACTATGATGTGTCACTGTGGATGATGGTTCATTGAGAAGTTATTATTTTTAATATTATTATTATGGGCAACTCCAAGGAGTCGATAGACTCATCGAGGGAGGCCCTAACATCATGTCAAGAACAACTATTCGACATTCACACAGTATCTATCATACCTTGCCTTGAACTCATTCACAGTCATGGCACCTACAACAGACTGGCAGCTTATTCCACTCATTTACCGCTCTCCAAGTAAAAAAACCTAGCTCTAACATCCTTGCTAACCACACTCTTTTCCAGCTTCCATGTATGGCCCCTAGTCCTCCCACCACCAGTCCTATTCACAAATATATCTTCTAAATTAATCTTATAGAAACCCTTCAGTAATTTGAATGTCTCAATCATATCACCCCTTTTCTGCTTATCAACCAATTTCTGCAACTCACAAATCTTCAATCTGTTCTCATAAGGTTCATTGTATAGACCTGATATCATCTTGGTCACTCGTCTCTGGATCCTCTCCACCACCTCCCCATCAAGAAGAAACCCTGGTGCCCAAATCTGGGCACAGTAGTCTAGATAGGGTCTTATCAAGGCTCGATACAGAGGAACAATAACCTGTTTGTGTGTGCTTGTTGAAGTATTTTTCAGCAACCAAGTGATTTGATTAGCTGATTTAGCCACTTTTGCTGTTCCCTAAACTTCAACTCCCTATCCACCAACAATCCCAAATCCTTGGCCTCATCAATCTCCTGGAGTATGGTTCCACCAGTGTGATATACTGCTGCTAATCTTTTCACCCCAAAATGCATAACCTTACACTTTGCCACATTAAATTGACATCCATTCTCCTTAGCCCAGTCCTCCAAACCATTTAAAAAGTCCTCCAAGTCCTCCAAACCATCCTGCAAAATTTTGACATCCTGTGCACTCACTATTGTTCTACCCAACTTTGCATCATCAGCAAACAAATGAACACTTCCTCACAGATCCTTTCCTATGTCGTTAATGAACAAATTGCACAGTAGTGGTCCAAGAACAGAACCCTGCGGCACACCACTAGTCACAGGCCGTCTTTTGGACTCTACTCCTGAATAAATCACTCTCTGATATCTCTCCATCAACCACCCTCCTATCCATCTCACCAACCCTATATCCATCCCCATATGCTGCAGTTTACTGATTAGAATTTCATGTGGTATCTTGTCAAAGGCCTTAGCAAAGTCCAAAAGAATCACTGTAAACCATTACCCTTATCCAGTTCAGCTGTCACTGTGCTATAAAACGTGAGCAAGTTACTGAGGCATGATCTACTCTTCACAAAACGATGCTGTCCCCCATACAGTATCCCATTTTCATCCATCCAATCCTGTATTTTCCTCTTGACTATTTTCTCCAAGACCGTGACAACGATTCCTGATATGCTGATTGGTCGGTAATATACAACAGCAGTCTTCCTCCTTTATGCAGTGGAACTATTTTCCCCTATTTTCTCACCCCTTCGCAACTAACCCAGACCTGAGACTCAAATTAAATAAAATGGTCAAGGGCACTGACAATTCTTTAGCTGCTTCACGTACGACCTGAGCTGGTATATCATCCAATCCCACAGATGTATTGACATTGAGGTTTTGTAATAAACTATACACCTTCACTTCATTCACCACAATTCCCATATAAACTATTGGTTCGTTCGTTCCCGCAATATCCCCACCTGGATGATATACTCTTGCAAAGTGCTCGCTCAATAATTCCACTATAGCAACTGATTTTGTTACCTCCCTACCATTGACATTCTTTAAAATCATTCTGCCATATACATTTTTACTTTTACTTGCAACATATTGAAAAAACTGTTTGGGATTCTCTTTAGCCTGCATGGCTAATGTTCTTTCATAACCCCTTTTACTTTTCTTACCACACTCATTACCCTTCTGACTTGCACTTTATACCATTCGTGTGCCTGCCTGTCACTGTTCTCCTTAAATTCCCTCCACAGTTGTTTCTTTTTCTTTTTTGCAGCTCTAGCTGAATCGTGTTATTTATCCATTTAACCTCTACTTGATTTATTATTTGGACTCTAGGTATACAGTAGCAAGGCTTATATGTTAGTCATACATAACTGGTAATTAGCTTACGGAATTAACAACGCATATAAAGGATTTTAATTAAAGGCAACTTTAATGAATAACTTCAATATTTCGGCAACGTCACAACATAAAAATATGGTATGTGCATTCAGGCACTAACAAAAGCAAATGAGGAAGAAGGCAAGAAGCTAATATTGTTCCTAAAGTCCTCATGGTGCCCTCTGGCTGGCTAATTGGGTTGTTTTGGCTGTTGGGCTGAAGTTCTCATAATGTAAGTCTCCCAAATTTGGGGTAGTTTCATGCACCAAATTTGTTGAGGTTTTGAATATTTTTTAGATCTGATGATGATTCCTTGAATAATCTTTCATACTTAAACCTGCTGCGGTGTATTATTTTAGTTTTCTTCCAACGAATTCTATGGTGGGTATCTAAGGCATGGTCTGCCAGCCCAGAGTGGCTGTACTGGTGAAACCAGATATAGTCTTTGTGTTCTGAAATCCCGATATTTGCTGTTCTGCCTGTTTGGCCAAAGTAGGACAATTTGCAGCTGCAAGCGACCTGATATACACCAAGTAGGTCTGGGGGGAAGTGGTTGGTGTTTGATAGAGCGGATAAGGGATGCCAACTTTTTATATGGTCTATAACAAGAAGTCTGGTCATATTTTTTGAGGATATTGGTTATTTTTTCAGAGGTGCCCTGGATGTAGGGGATCGTGATAGAGTTGGTGTAATCTTTATTGCGGAGGGGGGTTGTGGGTTGCTGGTTTTAATATTTTTTGGGGGTTATAGCCATTGGCTAAGAAAGTGTTGAGGATGTGGTTTAGTTCAGTGGTTAGGGTATCATCATTTGAGCAGATTAATTTTGCCCTGTTATATAGTGTTTTTATAACCCCGTATTGTTGTGAGGGAGGGGGGTGATTGCTGGTGAATGTATCTACCTGTATGGATGGGTTTTCTGTAAACAGAGAAAACCAAAGATCCATCAAGCTGGCGAGTGATTAAAATGTCTAGGAAGGGGGAGTGTGTTGTTTTCCTCTTTTTGTAAGGTGAACTGGACTCTGCGGTGTTGGTTGCTTAATGTGTGTTAGGAAGGAGTGGAATGTATCTGAGTCATGTGGCCAAATAGCAAACACATCATCCACGTATCGAAGCCAAATAGTGGGTTTTTGTGGGGCGGAGTTGAAGGCTTTCTCTTCAAAGATCTCCATAAAGAAATTGACCAAGGGGTGGGGAAAGTGGTGAACCCATGGGTGTCCCTTCTATCTGTTTGTAGAATTTTCCTTGCCAAACGAAATGGCCTGAGTTCATTGTGAACTGAAATAGGGCTGAGACATCAGGAGGAAACTTGGCTTGGATGAGCTCTAGGGTTTCTTTGAGTGGGACATTAATGAATAGGGAGGAGACGTCAAAACTGACCATTATGTCAGTGTGTTGGAGTGAGAGGTTTTCTATACTGGCTTTAAAGTGGGCTGAGTTTTTTATGTGTGATAGTGTGTGAGCATTTTGGCTAAATGTTTGGCTAATTTATGTGTGGGGGAATCAATGCCATCCACTATGGGACGTAATGGCACATTTTGTTTATGGATTTTTGGGATTCCATATAATTGGGGGGGGGGGGTCTAGAGTTATAAGGTTTTAGTTTGTTAGTGACTTCCACAGGCCAAGAAGTGACTTACTTAAGGAGTCCGTGGAGAGTTTTAATCTGAGAGCTGGTAGGATTATATTCAATAGGAAGGTAGGTAGTACGGTCTAGTACTAAAGCATTAAGCTTACCTTTGTAGTCCTTTTGATTGAGCACCACAGTGGCGTTTCCCTTATCCGCTTTGGTGATTACTATTTTTTTTGTTTTCTTCATTTCTAGTAAAGCTGCATATTCGTCTTTGGACAAGTTGGTTTTTGGAGGTTTTGCATTGGTGAGAACACCAGCTACATCCAGTCTGACGTTGTTGGCGATACAGTTAGGAAGGTTGCGAATCCCACGTTCTATTTGGGTCATGATTTCCTCGGCAGGTATTCTTTTAGGAGCTATGGCGAAATTGTGGCCACGTGAAAGTGCGGTGAGTGCTTCAGGCTTTAAAACTACGGATGAGAGGTTGACTGCAGTGTTGAGTGGTGGCTGTGGTAAGGAAGTAGAATTCTTTATCAGGTTTTCGTATTTTTTCAAGTTCTGACTACGTATTTTTTCGAATTCTTTTCTTGCCAAAGTGCATGAGATGTCATAAAGAAACGTCCAAAGGTCATGGCTGAGCATATCTGAAAGCTCTTCCTCTAGCACCCGTATGATTTTGTTTTCGTCCTGATTGAAAATAAAGCCTTAAACTCTGCCCCACAGAAACTGACTATTTGGCTTCGATACGTGGATGATGTGTTTGCTATTTGGCCACATGGCTCAGATACACTCTTTCCTAACACACTTAAACAACCAACACCCCAGAGTCCAGTTTGCCTTAGAAAAAGAGGAAAACAACACCCTCCCCTTCCTAGACACTTTAATCACTTGCCAGCTTGATGGATCTTTGATTTTCTCTGTTTACAGAAAACCCACCCATACAGGCAGATACATTCACCAGCAATTCCCCCCCCCCCCCACAACAATACGGGGTTATAAAACACTATATAACAGGGCAAAATTAATCTGCTCAGATGACGATACCCTAACCACTGAACTAAACCACATCCTCAACACTTTCTTAGCCAATGGCTATAATCCCCAAAAAATGCTAAAAACCAATAACTCCCCCTCCCTCCACAATAAAGATTACACCAAATCTATCACCATCCCCTACATTCAGGGTACCTCTGAAAAAATAACCAATATCCTCAAAAAATATGACCAGACTTCTTGTTATAGACCGTATAAAAAGTTGGCATCCCTTATCCGCTCTACCAAAGACCAATCACTTCCCCTAGACCTGCCTGGTGTATACCAGGTCCCTTGCAGCTGCAAATTGTCCTACTTTGGCAACTGTATACCAGTTATCTAGGTATACAGTTAGCCATTGCCTCCTGCAAACACTTCTTAATTGCCTCCCATGCACTATCAACATCCAGCCCTTGCAGTTTTACTTGCCATGGCACTGAACCAATCAAACTCCTAAGCTTGTTGTACTTACTAGCCCGATGTGGCGTAAGTTTTTTATTTGTTGCCAATAGCTGATGAAAACCTGTAGCACACTCATATTAGTATCTTTGAATGGACTGAGGGTTAGATAATGCAGAAATTCATCTCTGGAGACAAACAATTTTTTTTTAAAATTACCTCACTGTTCTGATAAGTGTGGTGTTAGTCTCGTGCTGGGTGATAATATTCTTATACTAACTATAAACATTCACAAACATCCATTCATTCTACCAATTGCTGATGAAAACCTGTAGCACACTCATATTAGTATGTTTGAATGGACTAAGGGTTAGATAATGCAGAAATTCTTCTCTGGAGACAAACAATTTTTTTTAAAATTACCTCACTGTTCTGATAAGTGTGGTGTTAGGCTTGTGCTGGGTGATAATATTCTTATACTAACTATAAACATTCACAAACATCCATTCATTCTACAGTAGAATCTAAACTAAAGCCTATTGTTTGGATAGTGGTGTGGGGTGTGCGTAAACTCGTTCAGGAAAAATTCTCAACATATACAAATGGAACTATGAAGCCAGCAATTATCAAAAAGTCAGTTCATTTTATTAGTCCTGAACTCAACCCATGCTTTTCCTTTATGCCTGGAATAACACCATGGAATGAGTAGTTAGGTGGAAAGATCATGTTGTTTGGGCATTAATCAAGAAATATTTAATAGCACATGACCTTTTGGATTCCAGAAGGTGAGGAGGTTAAATAAAGTAAATATAAAATGGATGTACTGAGAATTAAGTATGTGGTCCAGAAGAAGAAGAAGACATTTTTGGAGGCATTTATAGTAATTATTTACATGATGATTATGAAGTGCAGGCTAGGAAGTTGACTTAGTGCATATCTACTATCCTTAATATAACCATCAGCAGAGAAATCTAAAAATTATATATTTAGTTTAATCCTTTATCCAAGTGTAAGCAAACAAGTTTGCACCTGAAGTATCTTCAGGACTGGGGCAACTCGTGGCAAAGGTGGACTGCATTCTCATCACTTTCCTTAGTATACCATAATGCAAATCACATGTATAATACTATGCATTATGGGTAGGGTCAAAACCCAGACTGGTTTTGACCTTTATTGTAGTCTCTTCAGTGGGAGCCAGACCCAGAGGTGATACCAAGGTTGAAGCAATGTAGACTTCATATTTCCATATGCCAGTTGCCAAAAGGTGTCTGGCTCCCACTGAAGAGACCTCAATAAAGATCAAAACCGTCTGGGTAGTGACCCTCCCCATAATGCATAGCATTATACATGTCTGCAATGAGATGTGCTTTGCATTATGGGATACTAAGAAAAGTGATGAGAATTCAGTCCACCTTTGCCACGAGTTGCCCCAGTCCTGAAGATACTTCAGGTGCAAACATGTTTGTTTACACTTGCTTGGATAAAGAATTAAATTAAATATATAATTTATCGTCTAACCAGGTGAAAAAAAAACTTCCAACAGCAGAGTCAGTATGTTGAAGAACAAAGTATATGAGAGAGTGTATTTGATTAAAATAGTATACTGGTAACCACTGTGTAGGATGTGTAGTTGAAATATTTAATAAGCAATTTATCAAGCTGGTTCATCCTCATAAGTGTGATATTAGCATTATGGCTAATATTATTATTCAGGACCTCCATGGAGTCGCAAGATTCACTGTGGGAGGCCCATTGACAACACCAAGTATCATTCTACTCATTCACTGCTCTTACTCTCACCACTATCAGACAGTGCAGTTCATGATTCACCCCCCCCCCCATGCAAAGAAAGCACTTCTCATCCTCTTGCTCACAACTTCCTTTTCCAACTTCCAGGGATTCCCCTCCCCCACCCATTCCCTTCTCCTTTCTCTTGTTCTACCATACAAGTCCCCAGCATCAACCCTATAACTACCTCTCTACAGTTTAAATGCTCAATCATATTACCTCTCCTATCTACCACATTCCTTCAGTCCTTTTGCATAACTAACATTGTACAGTCCTATTATCATTTTTGTTATCTGGCTCTGTGCTCTTTCCAAGGTGAATTTATCCTCTTCATATTGTGGGGAAACAAATCTTAGCATAGTACTCTAAGTGTAGTCTGATCAGAGTGTTATACAATGGGATCACAACTCTTTTATCTCTGTTGGTTGGTTAACTTCTTTCTCAGTAGTGCAGCCATCCTCTTTAGCACTTTCACCACTTTTTTCAATATGGCCCCTGAACTTCAAGTTTCTATCAATCATTGCCCCAAGATCCCTTGCCTCCACTACTTCCTTCAAAAGAGTATGCAGCCTCTCATCGATGTATCACAAACTTCAAGACTTTACATTTAGTTGAATTAAACTGACCACCATTCATTTGCCATCTATTCAGCTTATTCGAATCCTCCTAAAGGGCTACCACATTTGCACTGTACTAATAACTCTTCCCAACTTCACATGAGGGGGTGCTAAAGGGTCTAAGCTGTATAACTGAGAGGAGACCTCCACATAGCCTTTAAATGAATGTGGAGAACCGACCAGGGATTCTGACATAATGTCCAATCCTCACCTTCTCGAGGTGCACCCTGTTTGGGTATCTACCTGGATACTGAATAAACGAGGATGGGCTGGAAATTTAGGATTTAGCCGACCAAATTGTATTCTTATTGGCTTAAACCATATACAAAATGATGGTACAATATGACAAAATTTCATGCCAGCTGCAGTGCCATCCGGTTTAAACAAGCCCCCCCCCCCCCGTTGTTTTCGCCAGGAAACCAGGGCGAACAGCGAAAAGTCAGCTACTGGAACAAATCTGAAAGCACACAACCCCAACTCAACATCACCAGATTTAAAGATCGGTACTATCAACATAAGAAGCCTGAATGGTAAAGAAATGAAGCTAGCTGAGGAATTAGATAAGTACCAGATCGACATAATAGGGGAGACTGAAACAAAAAAGACAAAAACTGGTGAGATCTTTCTGAGCAATAAATACAAAATGTTATATTCAGGCAATGATAATCAAGGAAAAGAAGGAGTAGCAATAGTATTCAACACTAAATACCAGGCTAATCTCCTTGAATGGCAGGCAATCTCAAGTAGAGTGATGTGGGCAAATATCAGAATGATGAACTGGACAATGAGACTTATTTGTGCCTATGCTCCCACAGAAGCCTCTACGAAGGAAGAAGTGGAGGAATTTTTTGAGGCTCTATTGAAAACTAATGACACAATGAAAAAGGAAAAGTTGGTCCTTGTTGGGGATCTAAATAGCAGAATAGGAAGTGATTATCAGACATACAAAAATATTTTGGGAAAATTTGGAGAAAAGAGCAAAGCTAATAATAATGGCAAATACCTGTTGGATTTCTGCTCAGGACATGGACTGGTTATTACTAACACCATGTTTCAACATAAAAATGTGCACAAATTCACATGGAGAGACGAAAGAGGCAAGGAATAAGAATTTTGTAATTGTTGATAGCGATGTTTTCTCTCTGGTGCAGGACACCAGACTGTGCAGAGGATTTGAAATTGGAAGTGATCACTATTTAGTCTTGAGCAGGATAAAATTGAATTTCATATTGAAAAGAATGACATCTAAAAAAGTCTTAAAGCGAATAAAAGTTGAGCAGCTCTCAGATATGAACTGTACACTAAAATACACAAAGATTATTGAAGAAAAAATGAAAGAGTTTGAGAACAGGAACCAAACTTTAGAGATTCAGTGGCAAACCTTGAAGAAAACCCTGATTGATTCAGCCAGAGAGGCATGTGGTGAGGTTGTCTGCAAGGATAGAAAAATCAGAACTCCATGGTGAACACAGGAAGTTAAAGATGCAGTGAAGGAAAACAAGAAAGCATATCAAAATTTCCTGGCAAATAAGTCAGCTTTTGCTCTTAGAAAATACAGAGACAAATGTAAGAAAGCTAAACAATGTGTAAAACTAGCTAAACAAAAGTAATGGGAGGATTTTGGCAAATGATATTTATTTTCTATGGCAAGAACATAGAAAATAAATATCAAGAAGGTGGTAAGATATTTTGAAGGTTGTTGTAGAAGCTTAGAAATGGAGGAATGAGTGCTATAAAAGGAGTTAGAGATGATAAAGGTCACTGAAAATGGGAGAAAAAGATATCCTTGAAGTATGGACTAATTACTTTGAAAAACTGCTAAATGAAGCAAGCAGTGATAGCACAGTGGTAAAAAACACTCGTCAGGAATACATATCGATACTTGAATTAGAAAAGGCCATCAAAGGCTTGAAATGTGGAAAGGCAGCAAGAGTAGGTGATATTCGACCAGAAATGCTGAAGGATGGTGGTATAAAAGTCTTACAGTGGCTGCACTGCATAGTTCAGAAGGCATGGACAGAGGGATGAATTCCTGATGATTGGAGTAGAGCTCTCATAGTACTCATATATAAAAAGGGAAATAAAACTGAATGGAGAATTACAGAGGTATTTCCCTACTGAGTGTTCCATGCAAGATTTATGCCAGTATACTTGAGAAACGGTTGAGAAGAATTGTGGAAGGAAAGCTTGGTGAAGAACAAGCTGGATTCAGGCCAAATAGAGGCTGTCAGGATCAGATCTTCACTTTATGAAAAATAGTCGAGAAAGCATGGGAATATAACAAAGATCTATATTTAAGTTTTGTCGATCTGGAAAGGGCATACGACAAGGTGCCAAGAGAGAAGATATACTATACACTACAGTTATATGGTATCAATGGGGCATTATATCAAGCAATACTTAGTCTTTATTTGAGTTGTAAGCAGTTAGAATTGAAGGAAGTACAGGAAGATGGTTTAATGTTAAAACTGGTGTGAGACAAGGATGTACATTATCCCCTCTGTTATTCATCATCTATATCAATCACATTATGAAGGAAAGCGGTATTAAACATGATATCAGAATTGGAGATGTTAATGTCAGCTCTTTCCTTTATAGGGATGATGTTATACTTCTAAATAAATCCGCTACAAGTTTGCAAGATTCTCTGACTAAATCGAATAACTGTTATAATAGATATGGTATGAAGATCAGCAATAAAAAGACAAAGGCAATGAAAATAGGTAGAATAGTTGAAAATGTCAACTGTGTTTTGAACGGAGAACCTGTGGAACAAGTAAAACATTTCAGCTGCTTAGGAATGATTTTTAGTGAAGATGGTAAATTAAATATAGAAATAGACAACAGAATCATTAAAGCTGGTATGGTAGGAATTCAATTGAATAAATTCATATGGAATAAGAGAGAAATTAGTCGGAACACTAAATTAGCTGTATACAAGACAGTGTTCAAACCAGTTTTAACTTACAGATCTGAGAGCTGGGTCAGAAGTAAAACACTTGACCAAAGACTAGAGAATGCAATGTGAGAGTCCTGAGAAAGATTAGAGGCGTGAACAGATGGCATCAAGGCAATATCATATTATAAAAAGGATATTAGGAAAGCACTTGATATTGTCAGCTTCCAGGAATGCGTTAGCAGAGCTAATCTCAGCTGGTATGGTCACTTAAACAGAAAGGGGCGGTTAGCAAAACAAATGTTCTCTGCCAGGTTTGCAGGAAAACAATCCAGAGTAAGACCAAGATATAGGTTAATTGATATGGCACAAAGTGCCTTAGACAGTAGAAATATAAGATATGATAATGTTGGAGTCTTGACAAGTAACAGACTGATTTGGAGGAAAATTGTAGATAGGAAGTTAGTAATGATGTAAATTTTTCATGTACTACTATCATATCCTGTATGCCCCTTGAGGGTACATGTCAGTAATTTGATGATGATGAACCTCACATCGTCAGCAAACAACAGAAACAACTTGCACTCTATTGACAGCATCATTGATATACAGGTATTGAGACGCATGGAACCTCACTTCTAACCTTCTGCTTCCTTGATACTGCTCCCTCTCACAACTCTCTGATGTCTGTCACACAGCCAATCCCCGATCCAATTTGCTGTCCTCACAGTTCATCTCCTGTAACTTAAACATCAGCTTATCGTGTGGCATCCCATCAAATGCTTCTGTAAACCCCCCCCCCCCCCCAAAAGGCAGTATATGCTTTTTGCTCATAAAATGTTATTGTTATTCATTGTAAAATGCAGCCAATTACTATAATGAGAGAATTCCTTTAACAAATCTATGCTGACCCTTACAGAGAATGTTATGCTCATAAACCTAATGCTGTATATGATCTCTCACCAATTTCTCCAAAACCATAACCATTGCTGCAGAAATACAAATTTGTCTATAGTTTGAAACTTCCATTCTACCACCACCTTCATATAATAGTTCTGTCTTACCATTCTTCCAATCCTTGGGCACCTTTCCCATAACTAGATTTATTAAAAAGGCAAATCAGTATGGAACTCAGTTCTTTATCATATTCTTTTAAACCATTTGGCAAAATCCCATCCATTTCTATTGCTTTATTGACATCCAAAGTACTTAGTAATTGAAGCACACTCCTCATGCACTTGTAAACCTTAAACTCTCCTCAGAAGGCCAGGAAGAGTTGAATTCAAGATTATTGGGGTTGAGCTCTCAGAGCACTTGCATATAAAAAAGGGAAATAAAACTGAATATGAGAATTGCGAAGGAATTTCCCGGCTTAATGTTCCTGGTAAGAATTATGCAAATATACTTGAGAGAATTTTAAAAAAAAATTGTAGAAGGTAATCTTGGAGAAGAACAAATTAGAGGTAGTCAGAATCAGATTTTCACTTTAAGACATAGTTTGAGAAATCGCAGGAATACAATGAGGATCTGTATATAAGTGTTGGATCTAGAAAAAGGAATGTGACAATGTATCAAGAGAAAAGCTGTTTGAATGCAACAGTTATATGGTCTAAATTGGACATTATATCATGCAATACTGGTTTATATTTGAGTTTGTAAGTCAACAGGTAGAACTGAAGGAGGTGGAGGAAGATAGTTTGATGTTAAATCAGGTGTGAGACAAGAGTATATGTTATATTTTCATTGTTATTCATCATCTAATTGAATATTAGATGATGAATATGAAGGAAAGTGGTACTAAATCTGATATCAAAAATAGAGATGTTAATCTCGGCTCTTACTTTATGCAGATGATAGATCATCATCAAATTCCTTACATGTACCTTCAAGAGGTGTACAGGATATGATAGTACTATATGAAAAATTTACATCATTACTAACTTTCTATCACAATTTTCCTCCAAATCAATCTGTTACCTGTCAAGACTCCAACATTATCGGATCGTATATTTCTATCATCTAAGGCACTTTGTACTGTATCAATCCACCTATATCTTGGTCTTCCTCTGAGTCGTTTTTCTGCCAACCTGGCAGAGAACACTTGTTTTGCTAATCTCTCTTCGCCCATTCTGTTTAAGTGACCTTACCACCTGAGATTAGCTCTGCTAACGCATTCCTGGATGCTGACAATGTCAAGTTCTTTCCTAATATCCTCATTTTTAATATGATATTGCCATTAATGTCATCTGTTCACGCCTCTAATCTTTCTCAGGACGCTCACATCTGCGGTCTCTAGTCTTTGGTCAAGTGTTTTACTTCTGACCCAGCTCTCAGATCCATAAGTTAAAATTGGTTTGAAAACTATCTTGTATACAGCTAATTTAGTGTTCCGACTAATTTCCCTCTTATTCCATATGAATTTATTCAATTGACTTCCTACCATACCAGCTTTATTGATTCTGTTGTCTATTTCTATATTTAATTTACCATCTTCATTAAAAATCATGCCTAAGCAGCTGAAATGTTTTACTTGTTCCACATGTTCTCCGTACAAAACACAGTTGACATTTTCAACGATTCTACCTATTTTCATTGCCTTTGTCTTTCTATTGCTGACCTTCATGCCATATCTATTATAACAGTTATTCGATTTAGTCAGAGAATCATGCAAACTTGTAGCAGATTTATTTAGAAGTATAACATCGTTCATATAAAGGAAAGAGCTGACATTAACATCTCCAATTCTGATATCATGTTTAATACCGCTTTCCTCCATAATGTGATTGATATAGATGATGAATTACAGAGGGAATAATGTACATCCTTGTCTCACACCAGATTTAACATTAAACCATCTTCCTGTACTTCCTTCAATTCTAACTGCTGACTTACAACTCAAATAAAGACTAAGTATTGCTTGATATAATACCATATAACTGTAGCATATAGAATAGCTTCTCTCTTAGCACCTTGTCATATTCCTTTTCCAGATCGGCAAAACTTAAATATAGATCTTTGTTATATTCCCATGCTTTCTCGACTATTTTTCATAAAGTGAAGATCTGATCCTGACAGCCTCTATTTGGCCTGAATCCAGCTTGTTCTTCACCAAGCTTTCCTTCCACAATTCTTCTCAACCGTTTCTCAAGTATACTCGCATAGATCTTGCCAGGAACACTCATTAGGGAAATACCTCTGTAATTTTCACATTCAGTTTTATTTCCCTTTTTATATATGAGTACTATGAGAGCTCTACTCCAATCATCGGGAATTCGTCCCTCTGTCCAGGCTTTCTGAATTATGCAGTGCAGCCACCGTAAGACTCTTATACCACCATACTTCAGCATTTCTGGTCGAATATCACCTACTCTTGCTGCCTTTCCACATTTCAAGCCTTTGATGGCTTTTTCTACTTCAAGTACAGATATGTATTCCTGCCTGCATGCCTGGTCAGTGTTTTTTACCACTGTGCTGTCATCACTTCTTGCTTCATTTAGCCGTTTTTCAAAGTAATTAGTCCATACTTCAAGGATATCTTTTTCTCCTATTTTCATGTCACTTTTATCATCTCTAACTCCTTTTACAGCACTCTTTCCTCCATTCCTAAGCTTCTTCAATAACCTTCAGAATATTTTGCCACCTTTTTGATATTTATTTTCTATATTATTATTATTATTATTACGGGCAACTCCAGGGAGTCATTGGACTCATCGAGGGAGGCCCCAAATCATATTCATCACAACTATTTGACATTCATACAGTATCTATCATACCTCGCCTTAAACTCATTCACTGTCACAGCATCCACCACATACTCAGGGAGCGCATTCCACTCATTCACTACTCTAAAAGTAAAGAACCCAGCTCTAACACCTTTACTAACCACACTTTTGCCCAGTTTCCATGGATGTCCCCTAGTCCTCCCACAACCAGCCCTGTTCTCAAAAATATCTTCTGAATTAATTTTATAGAAACCCTTCAGTAATTTGAATGTCTCAATCATATCTCCCCTCCTCCGCCTATCAACCAATTTTTGCAACCCACAAATCCTCAACCTGTTCTCATACGGTTCATTCCACAGACCTGCTATCATCTTGGTCACTCGCCTCTGGATCCTCTCCACATCCTCCCCATCAAGAAGAAACCTAGGTGACCAAATCTGAGCACAGTAGTCTAGATGGGGTCTTTTCAAGGCTCGATACAGAGGAACAATAACCTGCTTGTCTCTGCTTGTCATCGTATTCTTCAGCAACCAAGTGATTTGATAGGCTGTTTTGGTCACTTTTGCAATGTGTCCCCTAAATTTCAATTCCTTATCTACCAACACTCCTAAATCTCGTGCCTCATCAATTTCCTGGAGCACGGTTCCACCAATGCAGTAAACTGCCGCCAATCTTTTCACCCCAAAATGCATAACCTTACATTTTGCCACATTAAACTGACATCCATTCTCCTTAGCCCAGACCTCCAATCTATCCAAATCATCCTGCAAAATTTTGACGTCATCTGCATTCACTATTGCCCTACCCAACTTCGCATCATCCGCAAACAAATGAACTGTTCCTCTCAGATCATTTCCTATATCATTTATGAACAAATTAAACAGCAGTGGTCCAAGAGCAGATCCTTGTGGCACACCACTAGTCACAGGCCGTCTTGTGGACTCTACTCCCGAGTAAACCACTCTCTGATATCTCTCCGTCAACCACCCTCCTATCCATCTCACCAACCCTATGTCCATTCCCATATGCTGCAATTTACTGATTAGAATTCCATGTGGAATCCTGTCAAAGGCCTTGGCAAGGTCCAGTTGAATCACCGTAAACCCATTACCCTTATCCAGTTCAGCCGTCACTGTGTTATAACACGTGAGCAAGTTACTGAGGCATGACCTACCCTTCACAAAACCATGCTGTCCCCGATACAGTATCCCATTTTCTTCTATCCAATCTTGTATTTTCCTCTTGACTATTTTCTCTAAGACCTTGACAATGATTCCTGATATGCTAATCGGTCGGTAATTTACTACAGCAGTCTTGGAACCACCTTTATGCAGTGGAACTATTTTCCCCTCTTTCCACCTGCTCGGGACTAACCCAGACCCTAGACTCAAATTAAACAAAATGGTCAAGGGTACTGACAATTCTTTAACTGCTTCTCGTACAATACGAGCTGGTATACTATCCAATCCCAATTTTTGCCAAAGTCCTCCCATGACTTTTGTTTAGCTAGTTTTACACATTGTTTAGCTTTCTTACATTTGTCTCTGTATTCTCTAAGAGCACAAGCTGACTTATTTGCCAGGAACTTTTGATATGCTTTCTTCTTTTCCTTCACTGCCTCTTTAACTTCCTGTGTCCACCATGGAGTTCTGATTTTTCTATCCTTGCAGACAACCTCACCACATGCCTCTCTGGCTGAATCAATCAGGGTTTTCTTCAAGGCTTGCCACTGAATCGCCAAGGTTTGGTTCCTGTTCTCAAACTCTTTCATTTTTTCTTCAATAATCTTTCTGTATTTTAGTCTACAGTTCACATCTGAGAGCTGCTCAACTTTTATTCGCTTTAAAACTTTCTTACATGTTATTCTTTTCAATATGAAATTCAATTTTATCCTGCTCAAGACTAAATAGTGATCACTTCCAATTTCAAATCCTCTGTACACTCTGTGTCCTGCACCAGGGAGTAAACATCACTATCAACAATAACGTAGTCAATGAGACTTTTCTTAATCCTTGCCTCTTCTCTCGATGATAATTTGTGCACATTTTTATGTTGGAACATGGTGTTCGTAATAACCAGTCCATGTCCTGAGCAGAAATCCAACAGATATTTGCCATTATTATTAGCTTTCCTCTTTTCTCCAAATTTTCCCAATATGTTTTTGTATGTCTCACAATCATTTCCTACTCTGCTATTTAGATCCCCTACAAGGACCAAATTTTCCTTTTTCAGTGTGTCAATTGCTTTTTCTAAAGCCTCAAAAAATTCCTCCACTTCTACCTTAGTTGAACCTTGTGTAGGACCATAGGCACAA
Source organism: Typopeltis vanoorti (assembly GCF_054136105.1). NCBI lineage: Eukaryota > Metazoa > Arthropoda > Arachnida > Uropygi > Thelyphonidae > Typopeltis > Typopeltis vanoorti. Next base: position 133,316,452 of record NC_143560.1, read on the forward strand.
ATACTTCTCATTGTCCAGTTCCCCATTCTCATATTTGCCCACATTTCTCCACTTGAGACTGCCTGCCATTCAAGAAGATTAGCCTCGTATTTTGTATTGAATACTATGGCTACTCCTTCTTTTCCTTGATTGTCATTGCCTGAATATAACATTTTGTATTTATTGCTCAGAAAGATCTCACCAGTTTTTATCTTTTTTGTTTCAGTCACCTCTATTATGTCGATCTGGTACTTATCTAATTCCTCAGCTAACTCTCCATTTCTTTGCCATTCAGGCTTCTTATGTTGATAGTACTGATCTTTAACTCTGGCGATGTTGATTTGGGGTGTATTTTCAGATTTGTTCCAGTAGCTGACTTTTCAATGTTTGCACCTGGTTTCCTGGCGAAAACAACGGGGGCTTGTTTAACTCGGCGATGCCCCAGCCGGCATGAAATTTTGTCATGTTGTTCCATCATTTTTTATTTTGGTTTAACCAATAAGAATACAGGTTGGTCGGCTAAATCCTAAATTGCCAGCCCATCCTCGTTCATTCAGTATCCAGGTAGATATCTAACAGGGTGCACCACAAGAAGGTGAGGATTGGACATTAGGTCAGAAGCCCTGGTCGGTTGTCCGCATTCCTTTAAAGGCTATGTGGAGGTCTCCTCTCAGTTATACAGCTTTGACCCTTAAGCACCCCATTTCTGTCTTCTAAGGTGCATTTTACTGTATCAATCCACCTATATGTTGGTCTTCCTCTGGATCTTTTTCCTGCCAACCTGACAGAGAACACTTCCTCTTCCATTCTGTTTAAGTGATCATACCTGGTGAGCTTGGCTCTGCTAACATATTCATGAATGCTAACAATGGCAAGTTTTTAACTAATATCCTCATTTTTAATATGATATTGCCATTGATGTCATCTGTTCATGCCCCTAATCTTTCTCAGGACTCTCACATCTGCATTCTCTAGTCTTTTGTCAAGTGTTTTATTTCTAACCCAGCTCTCAGATCTACAAGTTAAAATTGGTTTGAACACTGTCTTATATATAGCTAATTTAGTGTTTTGACTAATTTCTCTCTTATTCCATATAAATTTATTCAGCTGACTTCCTTATACCAGCTTTGTTAATTCTGTTGTCAGTTTCCATATTTAATTTATCATCTTCACTAAAAATTGTGCCTAAGTGTCTGAAAGGTTTTACTTGTTCTATAGGTTCTCCATTTATGATGCAGTTGATATTTTCAGTTTTTCTGCCTACTTTCGTTATATTTGTCTTGTTATTGCTCATTTTCAAAGCAAATTTACTGCAACACTTATTCAGTTTAGTCAGGGAATCTTGCAGACTTGTACTGAATTTATTTAAATGTATAACGTTATCTGCATAAAGTAAAGAGGTGAGATTAATAGCTCCAATTTTGATATCAACTTTAATACTGCTTTCCTTCATAATGTGACCCATATAGATAATGTGCATCCTTGTCTGACACCAGATTTAACATTAAACCACCTTCCTGTATTTCCTTCAATTCTAACTGCTGACATACAACTCAAATAAAGATTAAGTATTGCTTGATATAATGCCCCATTGAATACAATATAACTGTAGCGTATTGAATAGCTTCTCTCTTGGCACCTTGTCATATGCCTTTTCCAGATCTACAAAAACTTAAATACAGATCTTTGTTATATTCCCATGATTTCTGAACTGTTTGTCGTAAAGGAAGATCTGATCCTGTCACCCTCTTTGGCCTGAATCCAGCTTGTTCTTCACCAAGCTTTTCTTCCACAATCCTTCTCAACCGTTTCTCAAGTATAATTGCATATATCTTACCAGGAACACTCAGTATGGAAATACCTCTGTATTTCTCACACTCAGTTTTTGTATATGGGTACCATGAGAACACTACTCCAATCAAAATCATCCTTTTGACCAGGCCTTCTGAACTTTACAGTGTAGCCACTGGAAGACTTTTATACCTGCATTCTTGAGCATTTCTCGTCGAATATCATCTACTCTTTTTACCTTGCCACATTTGAGGCTTTTGATGGCTTTTTCTACTTTAAGTATGGATGTGTATTCCTGATTGTATTCCTGGTTAGTTAATTCTGTTGTCGGTTTCCATATTTAATTTACCATCTTCACTAAAAATTGTGCCTAAATAGCTGAATGGTTTTACTTGTTCTATAGGTTCTCCATTCATGATGCAGTTTATATTTTCAATGTTTCTGCCTATTTTCATTATATTTGTCTTGTTATTGCTGATTTTGAAAGCAAATTTACTACAACACTTATTCAGTTTAGTCAGGGAATCTTGCAGACTCACACTTTCATTTAGCAATTTTTTCATATTAATTACTCCATATATCAAGGATATCTTTTTCTTCAGTTTTCATGTCACCTTTATCATCTCTAATTCCTTTTACAATACTCTTTCCTCCATTTCTGAGCTTTTTCAACAGCCTCCAGAATATTTTGCCACCTTTCTGATATTTATTTTTTATGTTCTTGCCAAAGTCTTCCCATGACTTTTGTTTAGCTAGTTTTACACAGTGTTTAGCTTTCTTACATTTGTTTCTCTATTCTCTAAGAGCATAAGTTGAGTTATTCGCCAGGAACTTTTGATATGCTTTTCCTTCACTACCTCTTTAACTTCCTGTGTTCACCATGGAGTTCTGATTATTCTATCCTTGCAGAAAACCTTACCACATGCCTCTCCGTCTGAATCAATAATTGTTTTCTTCAGAGCTTCCACTGAATTTCCAAGGTTTGGTCCCTACTCTGAAACTCATTTTTTCTTGAATAATGTTTGTATATTTTAGTCTCCAGTTCACATCTGAGAGCTGCTCAACTTTTATTTGCTTTAAATCTTTCTTACATATTCTCCTTTTTGAATATGAAATTCAATTTTATCCTGCTCAAGACTAAATGGTGATCACTTCCAATTTCAAATCCTCTGTACACTCTAGTGTCCTGCACCAGTGAGAAATCATCACTATCAATTACATAGTCAGTGAGACTTCTTATTCCTTGTCTCATCTCTCCACGTGTATTTTTGCACATTTTTATTTTGGAATATGGTGTTAGTAATAACCAGTCCATGTCCTGAGCAGAAATCCAACAGGTGATGACATACTATACTTCTAAATAAATCCAGTACAAATCTTTGATGTTGAACGTTTTTTTTTCATTTGGTTAGACTATAATAAATTTAGTTTAATCCTTTATCCAAGTGTGAGCAAACAAAGTTTGCACCTGAAAGTATCTTCAGGACTGGGGTAAGGTGGTGCAACTCGTTGCAAAGGTGGAGCAAGGTACCAACACTCCTATCTCAGTATCTCCCATAATGCGAAACACATCTCCTTGCAGATATGTATAATGTTATGCATTAAGGGAAGGGCCACTACCTAGACTAGTTTCGACCTTTATTGAGGTCTCTTCAGTGGGAGCCAGGCCCAAGTGGAGATATGAGGCAGAAGCATTAGCAAGGTGATCTCTATATATATTATAGGTAGAGATGACCTATATTACAGAAACATTGAAAACATTAATTGCATCCCGAATGGAGAACCTGTAGAACAAGTAAAACATTTCAGTTATTTAGGCACAATTTTTAGTAAAGATGGTAAAATTATTTTTGGAAATAGACAACAGAATTAATAAAGCTGATATGGTAGGAAGTCATCTGAATAAATTTATATGGAATAAGAAAAAAATTAGTCAAAACACCAACTAGCTATTTATGAGACAGTGTTTCAAACCAGTTTTAACTTATAAACAGCTGAGAGCTGGATTAGAATTAAAACATTTTATTAAATACTAGAGACCACGACATGAGAGTTCTACAAAAGATTAAGGTTGAATGGTTATTATTAATGGCAGAATCATATTAAAAATGAAGATATTAATATGCAACTTGATTATGTCTTGATGTGCTGATTGGGTTAGCAGAACTAATCTTAGACTTCGAATCATAGATTGTACCTGCAGTTGTGGTGAAGGTTAAGAATTAGGATCCAGGATGGAGTTAATAATTGTAGAATTCTCTCTGATTGTTAGTGTGGATTTGTTAAATAATAAGCTCCTTATTTATATTACAATGTGGTCTCAATACTGAAAACTTCCCATAGAAGTTTTCAGTATTGAGACCACATTGTAATATGATCACACTTAAAAGTGTGATCATGTTTTAGCTACATTCTTATGTATTACAACTGTCATGTAAACAGAATGGGAGAGAGGGAAGGTTAGCAAAACAAGTGTTCTTTACCAGGATATTGTTGGAAAAAGACCCAGAGTAAGACCAAGGCTTCTGTCCACTGTTTTAACTGCTGTTTGGATTCTGGTATGTAATGGTGAATCCAAGTTTCATCCATACTAATAAATTGATGCAAAAAATCAGTTTTATTCTTGTTAAAACGCTCTAAACACTGTTCAGAGATTTTCATGTGAGTTCGATTTTGATCTGCTGTGAGCAAGCGTGCCACCCATTTTGCACAAAGCTTTTTCATTTGCAATTCCTCATGCAAAATATATCATTCACATTGTTTTGAAATGCCATAATCTCAGTAATTTCAAGCACTTTGACTTGCCGGTCATCCAATACCATATCGTGCACTTGATCAGTGATTTCTAGTGTTGTTACACTTTTTGGAAGTCCTTCACATGGATCATCTTGAAGGCTGGTTTGCCATGTTTAAACTTGGCAGCCCATTTCTTATATGCCCATTTTATGCCCTCGGCAGCCCATTTCTTGTTATATAGCAGAGCACTTAGAATAATTAATCAAGTGTTCATATTCGAAATTATGGATTCTACAACCGTGTTAAAATAACTCGTTTTATTATCCTGACGTTTCGATCATCATATCAAGATCATCATCTGGAGCATACATAAATATAAAAGACAAGCTGTGTTACATTTCAAACCGTAAGCTAGAGAAACAATGATTTGATCACATGCTACTCACTGGCATGACCTCTAGTGGGGAAAAAAAAAAAAAAGAATTACATCAAGCTAGATTTTATTTATGATTACATGAATAAACATTCTTGCTTACAGATGGTTTTCCTTCCAGTAACAGTGATGTCCTATTTCTATTATTACAATTGTTATTTTTGATTTAAAAAAAAAAAATATTTATAAATTACAACATGAATAAACATTCTTTCTTATAGATTTTTTTTCCCCCTTTAACAGTGATGTCCTATTTCTATTTTTTATTATTTAAGTTGTTATTTTAGATTTAGGATCCTGGATTTTTCTACAGTCCTGTTTATAACGTAGAGAGGAAAGATTCGTGGGACAGATATATGCCTTTATTAGATTGGGTGGTTGATAACAATCTCACAAGCTTCCTTAAATTTGCATTCATACCATGTTTTGGTGTGATATAGACAACTAGTGCTTGGTATGAACATGGTATGAACACAGATTTAAGGAAGCTTGTGAGATCATTATCAACCACCCCAATCTAAACAATAATGATGGTCTAAAAATCCCATACATATGGAATCCATATATTCGTCCCATGAATCCTTCCTCTCTAAGAACAACTATAAACAGGACTGTAGAAAATCCAGGATCCTAAATCTAAAATAACAACTTTAATAATAAAAAATAGGACATCACTGTTAAAGAGGAAAAAAAAAATCTATAAGAAAGAATGTTTATTCATGTTGTAACTTATAAATAATTTTTTTTATTTTATTTATTTATTTTTAAATAAAAAAATAACAGTTGTAATAATAGAAATCGCAGGTGTTTTTACTGAAAAGCTCAGTGCTTAATCTTGAAGTTTTCAGTAAAAGCACCTTTGATTAGGCATCCCTTTTCAGGATATACTTTGCTCATCTCAGTTGGGAAGGGATTTAGTGACCTGAAAATTAGCTACCTCATTAACTTCTCACCAGATAGCCAAGTTCATTAGGTTTGCTGTTCACTGGTAACACTCTTCTCATTCCAGATGGATAGTGGTTAGAAAAAAAGGTGTCCTAAAATATCTCCCTCATTAACTCTTCACAGGAGAACCATATTCATTGGTTTTGCTGTTCCATGGACAAAAGCACTTCATTTACTTTGCAACTTGGAATGTTCAGACTTATGGATAGCCACACTAATGACCAAACTGAGAAGCGCAGCCACTAAAGAAAATGATTTTCCTTAGTTCATATTGATATAACTACTCTGCCATAAAATCATTACCAGAAAAGGGATATCTATGTCTATTTTGTTCTCCTGTACTTCCACTGCTGCATATTCAATTTTAATTCTGACATTGTTTTCCATCTTACTGTTGATACTATCTCTTCTACTTACATTCACTTTGCTCTTGCCACCTAACTGGCATTTACCTCGTCAAAACATTTAATACAAACTTGTTCACTTTTTACTCTCCTGTAAATCCTTTAATTTTTGTGGTGAATACATTTCGCACACATTGCACTGCACAAAATCTCATAAATTCCAATCATCCAACAATGATGTATTTGCTGTTATTTTTCTACCATGCATTGGCACCATATGACAATATTGTACTTTAAAAAAAAAACAAAAACAAAAAACGTATACTTACAAACTGAAGAACTCAGTCAATCACATAATACAATACAAAATATAATACAAAAGCTACAATGAATTAATCTAATATTATTATTATCTAAAACATGAAAAAATGACTCATCTTTTGGCAGTTGTAATAACTAAACACACACACAATGCTTCCTCTTGCGGTGAGTGCCGTATCGCAGCGTATCCATTCCCCTTGTCTAACTGAACAATAACATTATTGTAAAATGCAAGCAATTGCTCAAACAGGATCTTCCCATCATAAACCTATGTTTTTGATAGTAAAGTACAGACATAAGTTAACAATATTTTAACATCTATGCTGATATTTCATTGGTCTTATTACTGGATTCTTATTCAGTTTGTGAAGCAGCTTAGGTATGACCTCCTCATACACCCCAGTTTCTTCATTTCAGAGTTTCTTCTCTCTTTCATTTGCAATATAAGGTTAGAATCCTTTTGTGTTATCTTTAGCTTGCAGCACCAGTTTCTTTTCTTACTCACATTTACTTTTCCATACAAAAGTTACATGGCCTGCATCTTATAAATTTCATAACTAACATCATTCCTATGCACATGGTATTCTTTCCCACATCTTTTCCTTTTCCTTCTGTCTTGATTTTAATAAGATTACACATCCATTTCACTCCTAACCTGTTTATTATTATTATGCTGAGATCATATTTTAGTGTAAATATTAAATTTATTTTCATCCAGCATTGCATGTATTTGTTTTGTGTGTGAATTGCAAATGTTCACATCAAATTGAAATTTATTATAATTTTATTTATTTTATAAAATAACTTATGAATTTAGCAACTGGTTATTATACTGAAAGAAAAATTTGAACTGTTTTTTAGGCTGGATTTCTCTGTGCCTTGCTAATCATCCTTTTAATGGGAAGCATCTGCTTTTACACTGCATACAGAATTATCCGATTACCCCAGGATGGAGGTAAGTGTTCATTGACTATACATGAATACACATACATAGCGAGAAAGGGGACTATGTTGAGTCAGAGTATCATCATCATTATCAAATTCCTGACATGTTAACTGGGGGTGGTGGTGGGGGGGATGTATACAGGGTATTATTAATAGTTCTATGTGAAAAAGTTACATCATGACTAACTTCCTATCGACAATTTTCTTCCAAAATAATCTGGTATCTGTGAAGTCTGCAATATTATCAGCTCTTATATTTCTGTCTTCTAAGTTACTTTTAATTGCATCAATCCACTTTGATCTTGGTTTTCTTCTGGGTCTTTTTTCCCACCATCCCTAACAAAGAACACATTTTTTGCCAACCTTTCTTCTCCTGTTCTGAAGGCTAACAATGTCAAGTTCTTCCCTAATATCCACATGTTAACTGGGGGGGGGGGGTGTATACAGGGTATTATGATAGTTCTATGTGAAAAAGTTACATCATGACTAACTTTCTATCAACAATTTTCTTCCAAAATAATCTGGTATCTGTGAAGTCTACAATATTATCAGCTCTTATATTTCTGTCTTCTAAGTTACTTTTAATTGCATCAATCTACTTTGATGTTGGTTTTCTTCTGGGTCTTTTCCCCCACTATCCCTAACAAAGAACACATTTTTTTTGCCAACCTTTCTTCTCCTGTTCTGAAGGCAAACAATGTCAAGTTCTTCCCTAATATCCCCATTTTTAATATAATACTGCCATTGATGCCATCTATTCACTCTCCTAATCTTTCTCAGAGTTCTGAGAAAGATTAGGCAATCCATTTTACTCATTCACCACTCTAAAAAAAAAAAAAAAAAAAAAAAAAAAAAAAAAAAAAAAAAAAAATCTGAACACCCTCATCTGTTATACAACTTCCAGAGCAGAGGTGAACCTAGTTCTCTTTCTGTTTGTTACATATTGAAAAGTTATCCAGGACTATTTGAAAGAATCTATATCACTGTATTTCTAGAGTTAGAAAGATGAACACACTATGTGAAGAATGAAGTGGATAAATGGTAAGGTTGAGCATTAATTGCAGAGGAAGAAGGTTCATGGAGGGGGGTTTAAGCAAGAGAATAGATAGTGGTAAGTGTGTGGTAGGGAAGGAAAAAATGGAATATGAGAAGAATATAAAAAAGTGTGAATGGTGCTAAACTTTCAGTAGTAGATGATTAAATGTTAAAACACAATGATTAAAAATGATTAAATGTTTAATGAACATTTAATCATTGTGTTTCATGTTGGAGAAAAAGGAAATAACATTTATTTATTTATTTATTCTTATGGCAAAACCAGCTACAGGTCAATGTCCAGACCAGAAAGTCAATCCAGGGCCTCACCTGTCATCTCATGGATGTCCTAGAGGCCACCACCATGAAATTTGGTGCCTTGGGCAGTCATTCACAGTATGAGTGATCGTCTGGGCCACAGGGGAACAGTCACAATAAGGGAGGTCTGACAGTCTCCATTTATGTAGTAGGTAGCCACATCTGTCCTGGTTAGTTTTGATCCTGTTGATAGATGACGAAATCTTCCTAGGAGGGGCAAAATCAGGCTGCGGAGCACAGGGATCTTCATTGGAAGATTGTTGGACCAATGTTCTCTCCATATGTCAGGTGTTGATGGTAAGGCAGCTGAAGAGAGTTCGTCCATGGACCAGAAAGAGTTTCTTGATTTCAGATGAAGACTAGTTGGATTTATGCGAATCTGGTGCAGGGGCAGGATCGGGTTGCTTATTACTTTATTAAATACTTTAATTGAGGCTTGTCTTCTCCATATATTTGGTGGAGCAATGTTAGATAGGACAGGCAGCCAGGAGAGAGAGGTCTTCTCAGTGTCCCACTAATTATGCACACACTTTTTTCCCAGATGAGGGGCACAGTATTCTGCTGCAGAGAATGCGAGGGCTAGTACAGATGACCTTAAGACATCAGTGCCACAACCCCAGGTTGTTTCAGCAAGCCGTGAAATGATATTATTTCTCGTTTTAATTTTGTTGGACAGGTTGGTGATGTGCATTTTATAGGTTAGGCTTCTGTATAGGCTCATTTCAAAGTATTCTGGGTGAGGCTCATGATCTATCATTTTGCCACAGAAAGAGAGGTTGAGGTGTTGATTCACCTTTGTATTGTGCAGGTGGAATGCTGTGGACACAGTTTTTGTTGGATTTGGCTTCAGGTACTATTGCTTGAAGTGCACTTCCAGAATGTTCAGATCTGTGTTCAAGGTTGTTTACAGGTTGGCAAAGGAGAAAGTGTAGGATTGCGTAATCATCGGTGTATATATATATTTGCTTGAGCTGGTATGTGGTCCCATAGGAAAGTGTGTTGTCAGGTTCAGGACCTGGTCACAGTAACTTCTTCCTGGCCTGAAGCCAGCTTGTTCAATCAGGAGTGCTCTTTCGATGAGTGGTGAAATTCTTTTAAGGAGAAAACCAGAACCATCCTCAACAGATTCCTTAACAGCCATCATTGTCCTACATTGATAGAGACAGGGACATCAATCCCAATTCAGTGGAACACCAATTGCTAGATGGAATCTTTGCAGATCCAATTTGAATGTATTTGAGAATATACCATCCACGCCTAATTGCTATCCCAGATTTGTCAAACTAATCAAAACTGCAGCCAAAGCCTCTATTCCTACAATACATCCCATGCTGGAGTAGGGATTCTGAGAAACTTTCAGCCAAATATGAAAAAACTGAAGACCCAACTATTGCTAAGGAGCTCATAGCGATGCTCGACAAAAACAGAAAGGAAAGATGGATCTCAACCATCCATGAACTTGACTTCACCAAATCTAGCCAGAAAAGCCGCTTACTTCTGAGAAAATGAGGGGAGGGAAGAGGGCAGAACCAACAACATACAAACCACCAGAGATATCTCCCGATCAAATCATTTACTGAAAACCTCCAAGATAAGTCCCAGCTCTACCAGGAAAATAACTGTGCAATCTTCCATCAGAAAAAATCTGAAGATGTCCTCCGAGCTTTCTGAACTTGTATGCCCAGTTTCTCTGGAAGAGGTACAGGAAGCCTTAAAACTCACCAAGAATATCGCTGCAGGAGTGGATGGTATCCTCCCCAAGTTTCTAAAACATATTGGCCAATGAGGTCAAACGTGGCTGGCCCCCCCCTCTTCACAAAAATTATAACAACTGGAAAACTACAAAAACTGTGGAAGGAAGCCAAAATAATTGCTGTGCCCAAACAGGAAATAACATTGATTACAGTTGTGAGGAGAAGGCAGAAGGCTGAAAATTTGAACGTGAAGTATTTCAATTTTGCTTTTGAATTTTGCAAAGCTTCTTGATAGAATACCACATAACAATTGGTTTTGGCATTGGGGGAATGGATAGTAGATTAATGGCTTGAATACAGGAAGAGTTGGTTGAAAGATTGTGAGTTATGTATGGTGAAACAATATATCAATTACCTTCCACAATTTTGCTTCATCTGCAGAAAAAATTAAGTGGACATCCCAGAACAGAATTCCACACACAATTAACAGACAGAAATACTTTTTTCCCTTTTATATTTAAATATCGTTCCTGCTGTGAAAGGTTCGAAATCTTATATAACATTTAGTACTATGAGTGAAATAGAGGTTAGATTATTCAGAAATCTTGCTATAGCAACAATTCAAGCCCCACAAGACATTGAAAAATCATCTGTCACTAAGAACATTCACATATGTCTATCCAGAGTGAGATTCAAACCTGTAGCTTGGAGAATGAGACATCATCTAATCAGACTGGCAGTAAGTGGATTATGTTTTGTAACAGTTAGTGTACCGTAGTGTAGAGTGGCCTCCTTGGGACTCCATAGAAGTATCATTAATGAGGAATAATAATAGTAATAAAAGGAAATTCTGATGCAGTATTGTTTTAGGAGTATTTGGACAGGATATTCTGATTCAATGGACATATGATTGGGGATATTAAATTAATGTTTTTGGCAAGTGTAAAATTTGCACTTTGGCTAGGAGAAATGGAATGTAGTGTATATAGCAGTGCTGTGTTACAGATGGAGGAAGCAAAGTATCTATAAATAATGGTGGATAAATGACTGAAGTTGAAAGTCATCTAAAGGATTTCTACCATATTGAAAATGATGCTGACAAGTCTGAATAAGAATGTGAGAATACACTGTTGTTTGGGGGGGGACTGCTAAAAAGTTCTGATAAACACCTAGAACAGAAATGACTGGTTTGTGCAACAAGGTAAGACTTTTTTTTTCTCAGAGGATTGCAAATGATGCAGCAGCATTGTAATGAGTGCATAACACTTTGTGGGGAATATGTAGAATAATGTGTAAGTTACATGGTTCTACCTTAATTCCTTCATAGTGATTATCACAACTTCTCAGCACACCCTTATATATGGCATTGATTAGACTGCATCTGGGCCACTGTCAATAGATAGTCTCTTGAATGTCTAGGAGATAAATAATATTGATTATTTCAGGACTGCAGAATTTTGAGTATAAGAATTGGTTGAAGTATTCTAGTGAGGTAGTATAGTTGTAGAGTTGCAAAAATAAGAGGGCTGATAATATAGAATAAGATAAAGAAGGAAGCTGGACACATTAAAAAATGAATTCTGAATACTGCAGAAGAAACTCTGGAATCCAAAAATAATCAGAAGAAAAGATATATTGGTTTGATGAAGAATGTGCTCAAGCAATAAAAATAAATCAAGGAATAAAAAGAAATAAAGCATACAAAGGATTTGCTGCAAGACCAACTAGCACCAACTAGCATTAAAGAAGGAAAATATGAAAAACAGATGAGGAAGATAAAATTTGTTGAAGAAGAAAAGACTAGCCCTTAATGAAATGATGTACACAGAATAAGTGATCTTAACAAAAATAAAACAAAGGATGATAAACCTCAACTAGATATATGCAGAGATGAACAAGGAAGCATGTTAGTGCACGCGCACGCTCACACACAAAAATAAAAAAAAAAACATGGAGGGAATATATCCATGAATTACTGAATAGGAACATTACTTTTCTAACTTAAAATTATATACCAACTACTACAGAAGATTAATGTGTAGAGCTACCATCATAGCAAGATATTAGCAATATAGTGTGTTCATTCAGGAACAACAAATCCCCAAGAATAGATAAAATTCCTGCATAGTTGCAGAAAGCAGGAGGAAAGAAACTAGAAGACAAAATATACAAATACAGTGGTTCCTTGCAATTCGACACTAATTCTTCGCCGAACTAATGTCTAATTGCAAAACTGTTGAATTGCAGGATAATATTTTCCATATAAGTCTCTGGAAAATAGATTAATTCATTGTTGGACCCCCATACCACTCTCCGTAACAGGGGAGTGGGAGAGAAATACACCATATTATTTACTTTACTTTACGTATTTTACTGTGTTATTGTATAACACACTAAATTACAACATACAATATTGTATACACAGTACATACAATCTATTGAGCCTTAGATGTTGGAAGGGAGTCTTCTTTATCCCATTCGACCTCTTCTTGTCTCCTCTTTGCTTGAACAGGGATGAGGAACTGATCAAGTGTGGACTGTCTCTCTATCTTTTTTAAGATCGTTTTGAAGTGATGCATGATGTTGTTGTTGAACAAGTCTGTCATTTTACTCACATCAGCAGTGTTGGGGTGCCATTCCAATCAAACAGACTTCACCTTCTTCCAGTGGAATAAAACTTCTTTAATGGCAGCTGTTGGCATCGGACCTTTTCCCCTGCCATCCTCTTCTTCAGGTGAAATTCCTCTTTCTCTCTCCTTTGTCTGCTGTTCGCTGAGTGCTCTGAGTTCTTCTGCGGTCAGTTTGTCATCGTGATCCTCCACAAGCTCTTCTACATCAGCCTTATCAACCTCTTTTATGTTGAGATTCTCCACCGTCGAAATGATCTCTCACATGGCTGCAGCTGCTTCTGATTCTCCAGCTGCTTGGTCTGTACTATTGTCATCCTGAGAAAAATTAGGAACGAGTTTCCTACAAGATGCACGAAGGATTCTCTGTGTCACTCCATCCCAAGTAGTTTTAATAAAGGAAATGGTGTAGAGAATGTTGAACTCGGTCTTCCAGAAGTCCTTCAGTGTCTTGTCAGAAGAGTGAGTCACATCGAAAAGCCATGAGAACAAAGCCTTGATGTAAAGTTTTTTAAAACACGTAATCACTTCTTGATCCTTGGGTTGGATCAGTGATGTGTGTGGAGACAAGAACTGGACTTTGATGAAGTCAATTTCAAGAATGTCCTCTAAGTCTTGAGGGTGGGCACTAGCATTGTCAAGGATCAGCAGTGCTTTCAAAGTCAAATTGTAGTCAGTGAGGAACTTCTTCATGCTCGGGGAAAACACCTCAAAAGTTGGTCTATCCAGGTTTTGCATTGGATTTCCATATCACTGGCAGTTTGGACTTAATGATTTTATTCCCAAAGCCCAGAGGATTTTCTGAATGGTAGACCAGAAGTGGCTTTAGTTTAAAGTCTACTAGGGCCTAATAGGGTAGGTTGGTTAGGGCTACTTCAACCTTTTAGTGATGGGGCGAAATTATTTTTGAGGGAGCAAACGAAATTGAAAGAGGGGAATAGAGTGTTATATTATTTTAGTCCTGTTTTTGGGATGGCTTTGGCTTTATGTTTATGAGTTGTGTATCCTTATGGAGAGGGGGTGATTTCAATTGAGTATGGGATATTATTATTTTTATGTTTGTCAAGATTTAGAGTGTTTCCTATTATGATGGCAGGTTGGGCTTCAAACTCTAAATATTCTTTATTAGGGTGTTATCATTCGGTTGCTCAGAGAGTATCCTATGAGGAGGGGATAATTTTACTTGTAATTGGAGTTATTTTAGGTGGAGGAAGAATAAATTTAATGGAATGAGGTGGGTGACCGAATATTGTTTTTTTTCCACTGTTTTTAGTTTGGTGTGTGATTTGTTTAGCCGAGACTAACCGATCTCCGTTTGATTTTGCTGAGGGAGAGTCTGAGCTGGTTTCTGGATTTAATGTTGAGTATAGAAGAGGAAGATTTGCTTTGATTTTTATGGCTGAGTATGCAAACATTCTTTTATTGAGAATAATTACTGGAGTAATATTTTTAGGGGGGGGGTCTTTTTTGCTTCCTGTTAAGGTTTTATTGTTTTCTTGAGTATTTATTTGAGTACGAGGAAGATTCCCACGTTATCGATATGATAAGTTAATAATTCTGGCTTGATTGAGATTATTACCCGTTGTGTTAAATTATATATTTTTTTGCTATTTCATTCATCTTTTGTAAAAAAATTTTTTGTATTAATTTCAGGCAGATAAAATGAGGGAGTAGATTCTCGGTGAAAACTGGTTATTTACTCCCTCTTTTTATGGATTTTTTATTTTAAAATGATTGGTTAGGGATATTTTTTGTATTAATTTCAGGCAGATAAAATGAGGGAGTAGATTCCCGGTGAAAACTGGTTATTTACTCCCTCTTTTTGTGGGTTTTTTGTTTTAAAATGATTGATTAGGGATATTTTTTGTATTAATTTCAGGCAAATAAAATGAGGGAGTAGATTCCATATCACTGGCAGTTTGGACTTAATGATTTTATTCCCAAAGCCCAGAGGATTTTCTGAGTGGTAGACCAGAAGTGGCTTTAGTTTAAAGTCTATGCTTGCATATGTTGCCAATAACAAGTTAAGCCTATCTTTCATAGTCATATCCTGGGAGCTTCACTTCTTCTTGCATGATGTAAGTTCGATTTGGCAAGTGCTTCCAAAAATACCCAGTTTCATCCCCATTAAAAATTTGCTGTAGCTGGTAGCCTTCCTTCCTGATTAAATCTTCAAATTTTTTCACAAACTTTTCTTCAGCCTCTTTATTTGCACAAGCAACTTCCCCCTGTCTGAGAACACTAAGGATGCCTGTTCTACCTTGGAATCTGTGAAACAAGCCTCAACTTGATTTGAATTCCTCAGTTTGATCTGAGGTACATCCTGGAGTTTTCTTCTGCAATTCTTCAAAAATTAACCTAGCCTTCTCACAGATAGTTGCCTGAGTTACTGCATCTCCCTTCATCTTCTTTTTCTAATCCAAGTGATAAGCAGCTTTCCCATCCCTTCATTGATTGATCTATTCTTGTCAGAAATCTTCATTGCACCAACAGACACTCTAGCACCTATAATCTTCTCTCTCTGTTGCCACAGTTGACCCAGGAACACATACTCTTGAGCTACATCTATAATTGTTATACCTTACTGCACTTTATCTACAATTTCTTTCTTCTTCTTCTCTATGCTCAATCAAGTGTGCTTCTTTCCTGAATTATTCCTCTATTCACTTCTCTTTGGACCCATTGTTAAATTTCACTCAAAAGAATAATAATAATTGTGGATGCACAAAATTTTTACTTTCTGAAAAATGCAGAATTGAAAATTGTCACAAACAACACGAGCAAACACCAACACAGCCCAACAAGAAATGACAAATAACAAAGGACATCTCACAATTCCATCTCACACCATTCACAAAGGACATCTCACAATGTACGTGCACGCGCCGGCCCGCAAATTCAACTGTCGAATTGCGGACGTCGAATTGCGAGGCACCACTGTATTTTAACATATGAAAGAAAGAGCCTGATCTGTCTGATATGTAAAAAGAATTACAAAACATTTTGTGGAAATTATAGAGATATTTCTCTGTTATTTTATTATTATTATTATTACTACGCAACACCTCCAGGGAGTCCTTGGACTCATTGAGGGAGGGCACCTACTCTACAACTCTCCATCACTACAAAAACTGCAACTACCTTCATCATCTACACCAATGCCATCTACTGCTGACCACCACCTCTAGTATTTTTACAGACAATCACAAACATCCATGCCCATGGCGAACCCGCAGCCTTTTGGCTGGTGAGCGGATATGCTAACTACTCGGCCAACCAGGCTGGCATGTATAACATACAAAGTATTTACTTCTATTTTGAAGAACAGATTAAACCTATTCATGGAGATGATCATTGGCATGTACCAAGTGCATTTCAAGAAAAGCAAATCTACATGTGTTCATACATTGAACTGAAATTTTTAGAATTTGATATGAGATTTTTACTAATTTCCAACAAGCATATAATGTGCACAGAACTCAATAGAGAAAAATTATATGAGATGATGATACACTTTAGAATACCAAATAAGCTAGTAAGATTTACAAGATTATCAATGGAAAATTCGGAATTGCAGGTTAAAATGCAAAATGATGTAACAGATCGTTTTCCAAAAACTCAGATAGTTTACTCAAATAGCTCTGGAACACATTATCTGATTGTTGTCAATAGATGATAAAAGCAATAAAAAAAAAAAAAAAACTAATTAAAAAAAAAAATAATTGCAGATGACATTAACATGTCAAAATCCAAACAGAAAGCAGAAGAAACATATTTGGAATTAGATAAATTATCCTACAATGTAGGGCTTAAAATTAATAATAATAATAAAGACTAATGATTAATGTCAGAAAGAATCAGTTAACTGATATAAGTGCAAAAATTGGGAACCTTGAGATAGAAAAAGTGGAACAATTTAAATATTCGGGAGTAATGATTACAAGCTAACCAAATGAGATGGTAGAGTGTAGAATTGAATAAAGAATAAAATAATAAAAAGCCTGAAAGTATTTTATTCTACCCATGTATATTCCGCTCAAAAAATATCCACTGAAGACTAAAGTACAAATAAAAAAATCGATAATTTGTCCAATTGTTATCTGTTGAAATCAAATTCTTACAGTGAGGGTGAAGAATTTGATTTCAACTTTTGAAAGGAGAATCCTTAGGCCAGCGAATTATAATGGTATCTGGAGGATCAGATACAACTATGAGTTATATCAACTATAAAGAACCTATAATATCTAGTTTAATCAAGTTCAAAAAGTTTCAGTGGGTAGGGTGTGTTTTTCTTACAGAAAATTACAATATTCTTAAGAAGACTATAAATAGTAAAATTCTTGGTAAAAGACCAAGAGAAAAACCAAGAACAAGATGGATAGACACTATTAGTTGAGATATCAACATTGGAGGTTGGAGACAGAAAATTGAAGACACCAAGGCTCAATTTGGGTTGAAAGCTATAGGAAGAAACATTGTTGTAGAGCTTGGCAATAGAAAGAAGAGAGGAGATATAATTGCAAATCAATATAGGAAAGTTGTTGTGCAAGGCAGTGGGTGATGGGAGGACAAGAAGTTTTCTCTGGAAGTATGTTGTGAACAAGGAAGTAAGCAGTAATTTAATTGTGTGTGTGTGTGTGTGGGGGTGAATGTGTAGAAAGATAATGGGAAAATAACTTTAATGACTGCAGACTTTGAAGCAATGTTTGATCTTTGATACCCACTATTTCTTTATAATTTACATTGCTAAAATAATACTGTATAGCTCTTTGATAATTAGTGTTCTTATTCACTCCACTACACATCGCATTTCTGGTTTTCATTTCAATCATGAAGTGAGAAAAAGGCCACCATTACATGTTATAATTATGGCTCTTTACTTTTATTATTACACGAGAGCTCCAAGGAGACCAAGAACTCATGATAGGAGGGCATGCTACTCTACTTTTAAACAGTAATTCTCACACAGTGTGAATTCTCACACAAGTGTACATGAAACATGCAGGTTTTCCATGTCATGAATGCATTTCAATTGTACTTATTTCCAATAAATAAATTTTTAATCAAATCAATGCAATCATTTAGTTCAATATTAATCTTACAAGTATATACATATCCCAGACATGTAATCAGTTATTAGTTAAAAAATATATTTTTTATATTTTTATATTATAAAAATAATGTAACATTTATATTTTATACTTTTTTATTTTTAATTTTGGTTTTATACTTTTAATTTCACTAATAAAATAAACCGATAATTATAAACACAAAAATTAAAATTGCCACAATCTAAATACTGCAGAACATCTATACATCTTATTCTTCCAACACCTTTACTCCTTAAGTGGATGCACAATTAATTTTAATATAATATTGTCCTGAGCTTATTTTCACAGCTCACAACATGGATTAGCTTAATGTAATTAAATGTATCAAAATTTTATATAGCAGAAATGCTTTTTAATACTGTTATTTAAAGAATACAATTATCCTGCAAAGACAAGTCTAAGACTGATTGCATCATGAAAAGTCAGTGGCTACACATAGACTGCTCTATTTTCTTGTCTTTGTGAATTTTATTATTTGTCTTTCCTATTAAATTATTGTTTATGGATAAGTTATATAAATTCACCCTTGGCCAAATAGCAACATTATCAACATAGCATACTCAAAGCACTGGTTTGAGATTGGCTGTATTGATAGCTAGCTTTTCCAAGTGTTCAATGTAGAAATTGGCTAAGGGGAGAAAGGGAGGAGCCCATTGCTGTGCCATCTAATTGTTTGTATATTGTTTAAACTAGTCCCCTTTCCATGTAAAATAACCTGCATGTACTGTGAATTTAAATAGTTCAAATATATCAGGGGAAAAGTGTGACTTTAGTAAATCAAGGGTTTCAATTAATGGTACATTTGTGAATAGTTAAGTGATATAAACTCACCATTATGTCTGAACTTTTTAAGATATGATTTGCTAAAATACTTTTTAGGTGGACAGAATTTTTAACAAAGGAGGGAGAATTGATTGTGAGAGTGGCTAGTAGTTAAATAACCAACACCCCAAAATCCACTTTACAACGAAACTGGAAGCTAATGACTGTCTGCCCTTTCTGTATACACTAATCACACATCTTCCAGATGGTTCCTTATCTTTTTCTATTTTAATAGAAAACCCACACATACAGGGAGTTATTTGCAGAAACTGTCACACTATCACCCATCTCAACAGTATGGTATCCTAAAAACACTAACCCACAGAGCTAGAGCAATTTGTTCCAATGACAATGCTCTCACTGCTGAACTCACTCACTTCCACTGACCAATGACTATTATCCCATAGGATAGAAAAAATACTAAATGCTCCCCAGACATCCCTCCTCATCCACACTGTCTACCACAGAAGACTACAGCAAAACTGCCAGCATCCCACTTTCAAGGCACATCTGAAAAGATATGTAGAGTGCTTAATGAACATTAGCTATGCACCATATGTAAACCTTATGTCAAATTGGCCACTCTCATCTCTTCACCTAAGGACAGACTCTCTTCTTTATCACAACCAGGAGTCTGGGAAGTGCCCTGTTCCTGTGATCAAGCTTACTATGGACAGACAGGAAGAACTGCGGACATCTGCCTCATTGAACATAATCTGGCACTGTCATTATGGCAGGTCAGGTCTAGCAGTTTATGCCTTGGATAAATACCCCTGCACACAGGATTAATTGGAGAAAAAACAAATGTGCTACACAGAAGTCGTTATAAGTCAGAGAGATTGTTTTTGGAATCAACAGAAGCCTTGAAACATACTCCAAACCTCAATAAGTATAGCTGTATAAATTTACAGAAAAATATGGGAGACAGTTATCTGCTTTCTCTCTCTCTGTTTTTTTGTAACATAGATGGTGCCTAACTAGGACTTAATCTTTGTGTTGTCTGTTTTAATTGTTTAAACTAGTCCCATTGTTATACCTGATTGTTGTTGTTTCGCGTACTGTGACACTGTTTTTGTGCTCTGAAGATGATAGATATCATAGCAGTGAAATATCATCAATAAGCTAATAAAATAGTTATTATTTTCTTATCAGTCCGTGTTCTCATTAATACCATTAAAAATTGTAGAGAATGTTCAGATGCTCAGAGTTCAACGTTCATGTCACCACAAACAGTGGTCCAAGGCCAAACCAGGAAGAACAGGACCATACCATCACCTCAGAATTTCATAGTAAGAGATGTTCATTGAGCATTTGACACACCCACAACTGTCCATCTACTAGGTAGAAGGTGTAGCATGATTAGTTGCTCCATAACACAGCTTTCCAATTTTCCATGTCTTGTACATACTCTTTTTGCACCATTGAAGACAACTCTGCATTTTGGTTTGGGTAATGTGGGACTTGTATAGTGCAGTCCTACCATTGAATCCCATTTTGTGAGCCTTGGCTCTGAATGATTTTATGCAGATTTGTGTTCCAGTTGATGCCCTGAACTCCACATTCAACGTGTTGTCTGACAAATGGTGGTTTTTACATATTATCCTTTGTAGCACCCTATAGTTACATTCAGCGTGTGTGGCAGGTCATCCACTTCTGGTAGTACTTGCAGTTGACTCCCTGTGCTTCCATCTCAGTATGGTATCATTGATTGTTGACCTGGGATAGCCTAATTTATCAACAATTTGCTTGAACAGATAAGCTTGCAATGTTGCATCCTATCACAACTCCTCTTTCCAACTCCGTCAATTCCCTTCTCACAGCCATTTCACCCAAACACATTTGCAGTGACTTGGGAGCTTCATATTCTTCCAGTTTATACCAGCTACAGACATGTGACTCATTACGTGGTATGATGCACCTTGCCCATGGGGGTGTCCTTTGACTTCTTTCCAGGCAGTGTATTTTCACCATATGCTATCTACAGTGGTAAAGCATGGGATGTTATAGGAATGTGTATCCTACAAAAAAAAAAGTAAAAAAAGCTATATGTTTCAGTTTTAACACATTCACATCAGGGTGATAGTAGCTCAATTGCTGCAAACCTAACCATCTGGCTAAGTGAGCAAAATTATCAGCAATTTCATTCCTACATGTCGTCAGATGTGCCACTTTTAGTGACGGTTTCTTCCATTGTAACTAATCCTGCATTATGGGGGTGGGGGATAGGTGAAAAGGAATGGTCTTATGTTCTTTTCAGAATATATTAAAAACAGTAATTAAAGAGAATGATATATTTGATTATTAGTTACTATACTTGATTTACCAAAGATGTAAAGAATAGCATATATAAGGAAGAGAAAGAATAGGCGTGAATAAAAAATACTTTCAGTAGTGTAAAATGGATTACGAATAATTTATATCTGTAATATATCTGTGCTTGTGTTAGAAGTATCTGAGGTGGAGTGAAGAATATGTTATCCTATAAAACTCTAGACTTTCATATTTGCATTTATGATGGGTATAATTTAAAAATAAAAATGAATAGATGGAAAGGGATATGTTTCTAGTTTGTTAGCTTTCATGAGATGCATTCTTCTTATAGAAGGATTCATTTTCAGTTAGGAATAGATAAATTTTTACAACATACCTACATGTATGTTGTCTGAATACTGGAAGTGGCTGTCGCTATATAGTGAACAGTATGAACTCCCAATGTATCACTGAATAAGATAGAGACATTTGCAGTCTGTGTAATATATTTGTCAACAAATAGTGCAATTAGAGATAACTGGGAGAAAAACAGCACTACCTAATGAAACACACGTACCTTCCCAGAAATTATGCTGCATAAACAAAACCATTTGTTGTATAGCCAAACACAGTATCTAACTAAAAACAATTGTCTTAACGTTTGTCCAGATTTTCTATTACATGAAGTAAGTGTTTGTTCGATTGCATTTGAAATTTTCAATGTCATTAAGACAGATCACAAATACTAACTTCAAATAAAATTCTATTAAAAGAGTTCCACTAGCATGCCATATAACCTCCATGTCACTGAGCCTGCATGATGCAAAAGTGGCACAAAAAATGGTAATGAGAAGTCCCGCCAGTTGAAACACTTTCCGACATGATCGATGAAATAGTTTCTACTGAAATATCACTGGATATAAATTTTTGATATTAAAAAAAGCTGCAATTGGAAAGCAGGTAATGCAATTTAACATCATTTGTTGTTGTTCATAAGAACAGAAAAAATTCAGTTTCTATAACTGAAACATGATGATCCATATAATGGTATTTTGCAAGGAGAAAGAAAATGAACAGTTAACTTTTATTTCAATAAATATAAACATTGAAATTTATAATAATTCGATAAATTGAAAACATACAATATTTATTTATAAATATTTAAAATGGTAAATTTTAATACAAGTATTTGAAAATAGCACAAAAATAATTTCTGCAATATTGTTATTACATTGAAAGAACGTGAATTGCCTTGTTCCATGAATTGTCTTGTACTGATTTGAAGAATAAAAAATGGGAAATTTACTATTATTCATTGCTGATGTGATTTCTTGTTGCATTTCAGGATGGGTTATTTATTTTCACACATCTGAAATTTGTTTTTATCTTTGGGAACAGACATAATAAATAAATTGTGTAGCATAGAGTTCAAATATTGAAGGACAATGAAGGAAGTTTCAAGTAAAACAGTATACTTTAATTCAAGTGACGCAAAGATCACTGTGTTAGTTAATCTCCTAATGGCTCTGCAATCACTATTAAGGGATTAATGGCAAAGGAGGATACCATATTTTTATTCGAATATAATTCGCCATCACGTATATCTGATTTTACTTTACGAAGAAAGAAATGAAAAAGTTTCCCATATACCTCGCACATGAAAAAAAATTAAAACTTTAAGAAATAGAAAGTGAATGTTATGGCAGTTTCAGATATTTTGGAATTCAGTTGAAGAGACTCAGCATTTCAACTCAACAGTCATGAACTTACCTTTGTCGTTAAGCTGCTTTCACTTTTCATTAGCCATTCATGAAGGACTGTTCATAATGTGTCTCAAGTGTTGTAAATTACCGGTAATTTTTGCTTGAAATGTGGAGGAACATTCTAGTTAGGGCGCTGGTTTTAAACTCAAAGTTATTGATTTTGCAGAAAAACATGGCGTAAACAGAAACTTGCATTACAAAACACCAATAAGTCAAGATAAAATTCCTAGGACCTTAATGTGGAAAGTCCTGCATTGGAGGACGAGTTATTTGAATATGTATTAGGTTTGCATTAAGGAGATTCTTGGTTCAGTTTTCTTAAATCATGATCTTATGATTCCGATAAAAGGACAAGCAATAATGGAACTGTTTGTTTTCATTTAATTACAGAAGAATTGTCGTTAAAGATTCAAATATATCACATGATGATGGTGAGCAGCTGATAGCATAAATAATGCTGATAATTAAAATTTAAATTTAAATGCTTCATTTTATAAATAATGTGAGCAATTATAAATTACAATGAATACTGAGGATTTAATTATAAATGGCAATTTAGTTTTTTCCTAAAAAACTTCTGAAAATCCCTGCATGTATCTTTCACCCCGATTTTGTAACTTTAATTTTTTGGGAAAATGCGAGACTTATATTCGAGTAGATATGGTAATTACATGATAAAAAGTAGAATGACAGTCGTGTTTTAATGTATGAAAAATTCTGAGATGATCAGAGTATTTCATCCACTTCAGCCAGTTGGGAGGTTATTGAAACTTCCAATTTTTCACCAAGAGTAAATCATTAAACACAGTTTATGACTATTGAAAATTCACAAAGATTTCATACTGAAACTAATGTATGCATCATCGGTATGGAACAAACAAGCATTTCAAAGAGTGACAAAAGCAAGTACCTTGCACTAGAAGAATCGCATAAGTAGATATCATTTCTGATATTTACATTGGATAAGAATCTTTTGGGACAGAGAGGCAATCTGATTTCAATTAGATGGTATAACAGTGCTCATGAACTTTTTTTGAAAAGATGTTCATATGTAAACCTTCTTCTCTGGAGAAGATGACCATGTTTAGTCTCAATGCTGTGTTGTGCAAGATCTAACTTTCCCTTCATTCCTTTATTATGATAAAAGAACCATATAATGTCACTAGTGTTGTGACAAAAAGTAGCAAAGCAGCATCATATTTGAACAGTGTTATGAAAAGTGTTTTTTTTTTATTGTATAGATTTGTATAATAGTGCTTTTGTGTGATAGCCAGATTGGATATAATCATTGTATCACAGTATTGTGGTTTTAAAAGCATTCACTTCAGTTGTTATCTTGATTAACTTGAAGTGCTAATTAACATTACAAAAATGGTGGCTGTGGTAGCAAAGAAGCATACACCAGCAGCATGGAAGGTCTCAACTTGAAGATCGAGTTTTTCCCTGGACTTTTTGCAATGGATAAGATGTGATAGTTGTTTTATATATGCATCCAAAACATTAAAGATTTATGGAGTGTTAGATCAAACAATAAAAAGGAACGTATTATAGTTTGTGAGAAGTGCGATGAAAGACTAGGACCTTCCAAAAATTAAAAAGGGTGTTACCAGGAATAATCAGGAAATGGATGGAAGTACTGGCGATGGTAATAATAGAAGTGACAAGTAGAAATAGTAATTTGCTTAGACAGGATTTAATGAAAATGAAGAGTCAGATTAAATGTATGGAGGAGGAAATTGAATGTTTAAAGAAGAGCATCACTAACGTAAATTGCAAAGAAGTTAATAAGAAGAAGCAAGTATCTAAGGATGATAAGGTTGCTTTATATGGTGACTCAATCATTAAAGGTGTGGTAAAAAGTAAAGTGCACAAGACATGTTTTACAGGTGGCACAATAAAACGAATATCAGATGCTTTGCATAGAAGGAAGGAACGGGCATCAGAGTTAGTGGTAATTGTGGGCACAAATGACTTGAATAGTGAGACAAAGAATGTAGAAAGGGATTTGAAGACTTGCAGGAAGCAGAGGATAATACTATCATTGGGAAAGTGGTTAGTTTGTCATCCAGATATGGCAGTAGTGAACTGAGAAGGAGAGCAATGATGCTAAATAACAAGATGACTGAATTGTTGTCAGGTGAGAGTGTTCAATTTGTGAATGTATGGAATGAATTTGAAAGGAAGTAAGAATGTTTCAAGCTGATGGAATGCATTTGAATGGGTTTGGCTTTGGTCATTTGGAGTGATTGTTGTTTACTAAGAGTACACAGGGTTCGTGTGAAATTAGTACCACTAATAGTCAGAGAGATTGAGAAGCAGGTTGTAGAAGGATGGAAAGAGGATGGATACAAAGGTGAGGAAGTGATTATAGCAGAGCAGAGTGATGCAGTGAAAAACAGCAGGGATGATAAGAATATAAATGAAAATCAGAGTTAGGATCAGGGAAACGGGGATGGTCAGAATGAAGAGAGAGGTGCACTAGACCAGAGTGATTGTGTTGATGGCCTCAAAGAGTGGAGAATTGCTATGCTTGTATACTAATGTCGAGTATTATTACTATTATTACGGGCAACTCCAGGGAGTCATTGGACTCATCGAGGGAGGCCCCAAATCATATTCATCACAACTATTTGACATTCATACAGTATCTATCATACCTCGCCTTAAACTCATTCACTGTCACAGCATTCACCACAGACTCAGGGAGCGCATTCCACTCATTCACTACTCTAAAAGTAAAGAACCCAGCTCTAACACCTTTACTAACCACACTTTTGCCCAGTTTCCATGGATGTCCCCTAGTCCTCCCACAACCAGCCCTGTACTCAAAAATATCTTCTGAATTAATTTTATAGAAACCCTTCAGTAATTTGAATGTCTCAATCATATCTCCCCTCCTCCGCCTATCAACCAATTTTTGCAACCCACAAATCCTCAACCTGTTCTCATACGGTTCATTCCACAGACCTGCTATCATCTTGGTCACTCGCCTCTGGATCCTCTCCACCTCCTCCCCATCAAGAAGAAACCTAGGTGACCAAATCTGAGCACAGTAGTCTAGATGGGGTCTTTTCAAGGCTCGATACAGAGGAACAATAACCTGCTTGTCTCTGCTTGTCATCGTATTCTTCAGCAACCAAGTGATTTGATGGGCTGTTTTGGTCACTTTTGCAATGTGTCCCCTAAATTTCAATTCCTTATCTACCAACACTCCTAAATCTCGTGCCTCATCAATTTCCTGGAGCACGGTTCCACCAATGCAGTAAACTGCCGCCAATCTTTTCACTCCAAAATGCATAACCTTACATTTTGCCACATTAAACTGACATCCATTCTCCTTAGCCCAGACCTCCAATCTATCCAAATCATCCTGCAAAATTTTGACGTCATCTGCATTCACTATTGCCCTACCCAACTTCGCATCATCCGCAAACAAATGAACTGTTCCTCTCAGATCATTTCCTATGTCATTTATGAACAAATTAAACAGCAATGGTCCAAGAACAGATCCTTGTGGCACACCACTAGTCACAGGCCGTCTTGTGGACTCTACTCCCGAGTAAACCACTCTCTGATATCTCTCCGTCAACCACCCTCCTATCCATCTCACCAACCCTATGTCCATTCCCATATGCTGCAATTTACTGATTAGAATTCAATGTGGAATCCTGTCAAAGGCCTTGGCAAGGTCCAGTTGAATCACCGTAAACCCATTACCCTTATCCAGTTCAGCCGTCACTGTGTTATAATACGTGAGCAAGTTACTGAGGCATGACCTACCCTTCACAAAACCATGCTGTCCCCGATACAGTATCCCATTTTCTTCTATCCAATCTTGTATTTTCCTCTTGACTATTTTCTCTAAGACCTTGACAATGATTCCTGATATGCTAATCGGTCGGTAATTTACTACAGCAGTCTTGGAACCACCTTTATGCAGTGGAACTATTTTCCCCTCTTTCCACCCGCTCGGGACTAACCCAGACCCGAGACTCAAATTAAACAAAATGGTCAAGGGTGCTGACAATTCTTTAGCTGCTTCTCGTACAACACGAGCTGGTATACCATCCAATCCCACAGATGTATTGACATTGAGGTTATGCAATAGACTACTCACCTCCACTTCATTAACCACAATTCCCTTATAATCTACTGGTTTATTCGTTTCTGCAATGTCACCACCTGGATGATATACTTTTGCAAAGTGCTCACTCAGTAACTCAACTATCTCAACTGATTCAGTTACCTCCCTACCATCAGCATTCTTTAAAATCAATCTGCCATGTACATTTTTCCTTTTACTTGCTACATATCTAAAAAACTGTTTAGGATTCTCTTTAGCCTGCATGGCCAATGTTCTTTCGTAATCCTTTTTTGCTTTTCTTACCACACTCGTCACCCTTCTGGCCTGTGCTTTATACCGTTCATGTGCCTGCCGGTCACCCTTCTCCTTAAATTCCCTCCATAGTTGTTTCTTTTTTTGCAACTCAAGCTTAATGGTGTTATTCATCTATTTAACCCCTACTTGATTTATTATTCGGACTCTAGGTATACAGTCAGCCATTGCTTCATGCAAGCACTTCTTAACTACCTCCCATGCACTATCAACTTCTAGTCCTTGCAGTTGTACATGCCATGGCACTGAACCAATCAAACTCCTAAGCTTGTCATACTTTCCAGCCCGATAATTCCACATGTACCCTGTCTTAATTGAAAATTCTACACCTTTAGCCACCTCCCAAGTTAAGACCCTATGATCACTCTCACCGATTGGTGGCAATGTGGTCATATTTGTTACAGCCAATTCCTCAGATGTAATTACTAGGTCAAGCACTCTCTGACCCCTAGTATTTTCCATTACATGCTGTCGCAGATAGTTATCCCTTAATAACCGCATAAAATCCAGTTCCTTCCTTCCGTGTGTCCTATCCTCACTCCAATCAATGCGACCATAGTTGAAATCTCCCATAATAATCACCCTCCTTCCACCCATTTCTTCTATTTGCTTGTGCATACTGTCACCACCATCTTTTCCATCACCTGGTCTATAGCAGCACCCAATTGTATATTTAGTTCTGCTAGCCACAATCTCACACCAAATGGCCTCAAATGTGCTCTTTTCTCTATCCTGCAATTCAACTTCTATTCTCCTTGGCTGGAGCTCATCAGCTATCATCAACAATACTCCTCCCCCCATTTTATTCTCTCTGTCATTCCTGAACACACTATACCCATCACATTCAATCCCACTAGTTATATCATCTACAGTCAGCCATGTTTCACTAATACCTATAACCTGTGGTCTGGAAGTGCCAACCATGGCCAAAAACTCTTTCTTCTTGTTCCTAATACTCCTAGTATTAGTGTACATGAATTTAAGACCCCCATTAGCCCCAACCCTACCTTGATGCCTTATATTAACTATCCCACTCAGATTTGTTGTCCTTATTTGCTCTGGCATATTATATTCATTCTTGCATTCAACTGCCTCCATAAGGACTGTATCTCTACTCCCCCCCCCCCCCTAACAAATCTAGTTTCCCTGAGTTTGCACATCCACTACATTCAGCAACACTTTCTCAAGTCTTCTTACACCGTAACCATTCAAATGCAAGCCATCCATCTTATATAGATCCTTTCGTCCATCGAACTCACTCCACACGTCCACAAATTCCACACCACTCGTCATACATAACCCACGCATAAAGTCATTTGCAATTATAGCCCTCCTTTTAAACATTTCACTGTCATACCGTGGCAAAAGACTAATCATTCTAACTCTCTCACTCTTTTCTTTTGCTACCTCAAACAATTCATTCAGGTCTTCTATCATTTCCATTTTATCTCCTTTCAAATCATTCGTACCTGCCACAACAATCATTTCTTTCACCCTTTCCTTTTGCTCTCTAATAGACGCAGTTACGTCCTTTATGGTTGCACCAGGTTGGTACGATTTTGTCAAATCCTCTACTAACACACCTCCTACTAACGAGTCTCCATACAGCACTCTATCCTTCATTTTGTTCATGTTCACATTCATACGTCTATTTTTCCTGTCATACCTTTTATTATTGGTTGGTTCATTCAGTCTACTTTTGTTCATGCACTCTAGCTGCTGTTTTGCTCTTTCTATCGCACTATTCAACAACGCGATCTCACTCAATGCATCTATCTCATCTTTTTTGTTCTCTGAGAAACCATTTATACTATCATTCACACTTTCTACATTCACACTCTCACAATTTTCATGTACAGCCTTGCCGTTTCCTGTCATATCCCTGTTTCCTTCATTCTGAAGGTTGACAAAAATATCACACTCACGATCCGAAATACACTTCAATTCCGCATTCTCCCTACATTTTCTGCACACATTCAATCCTTTATTATCATCTAACCACACACCGACCGCAATCCGCAAAGCGTACATTTCATAGCTAGTACACTGACTCATTTCTTTTATGCTACCGTTCTTTGATAACGATGGCGAACCTTCATTACTGGCCGCCATTTTCCTTCGCACAGGTGCCATTATTATCTGTGACGTGTTTTGTCAAATTATACCCTAATCTTTAATAATTATTCAATTAATAAATAAGAGGAAAAAAAGTACAAACATCAGAACATTTGAGTACTAAATATAATTAAATAAAATGAAATATAACTAAATACAGTAACTTAGCTTCGTTTTGTCTTCCACCGTTACGCGTTCGATTCCGACGGTACCAAAATATATTATATCGCGACAGCAACTAACTTCCAAAAAACAACCACTGAAGTACACTCGTATTCAGAGAAACAATTTAGCACTCAAAAACGTAGAAAAACGGGGGAAAAAGCGGACTATTCACCGATTAAAAATCACTTTCTTCTGCACAGCTCAAATTCATCGCCACGTGCTGATTCACCGCCACGTGCTCAGAAATAAAAGAACTGAGTTCGTAGCAGCATTGATTGAATCAGTATACCCAAAGATAATTGACTTAAGTAAAACTTGATTGACTGAGGATGATATAATGTCAGGAATTGAAATGGTGAGATATAGAATTTTCAGAGGATAGGAAAGAGGAGGTGGAATATTGCTAATGTTAGCAGAGGAATTGTGTCCTTCAAGAGTGGAAGTGGGCAATAGTAGTTTGCTTGAAGATTTTGAAACTGTTTGTTGTGAAGTTGAGATCAGTAGAATAGTATATCTGATAGGATGCTGTTATAGGCCAGAAAATGTGGAGAGTATTGATTTTGAAATGTTTAGACAAATTAGTTGGGTGAGTAAAAGGAAGATGATCCTAAATAGGAGATTTTAATTATAGGAATGTGGATTGGAAAGAAGAGATAGTGTATAGTAACAAGGGGAGTGAATTGTTGAGTTTCTGTGGGATAATTATCTAAAACAGCATGTGATGGAAGCAACACGAGGTTTATCAGTGTTAGATTTGGTGATATCCTTACAGGATGTGAGTGCAAATGAAGTATCAACACTGCCACCTGCTGGTGAAAGTGATCATGAGGTATTGGTTTGGAAGGTATTCGAACAGGAAAGCATTATCAAGAAGGTGGATAATTATCAGAAGCTCCATAGTCAACTAGCATCAATACATTAGGTTGATGAATTGTGTAGAAAAGATGTTGACAGTGCATGGGAAATGATAAGGCAGTATCTAACACAAGCAATGCATAACTGCATTCCAAGAGTTAAGTGATAAATAGAGTGGAGTGAGATGGGTGAATGGTGAAATCAAGCAAACAGTGTTACAAAAGAAGTTATGAAGTATAAGACCGTTTGCAGTGAAAAGATGTATAGAGAATATAAACTGCGGCCAGAAAAGTGACAAGCATTGTTAAAAAAGAATAAGAAAAATATGAGAGGAGATTGGCCAGTCAGGTCAAAGCTAATCCAAGGGAATTTTTCTGCTATGTGGCAAGCAAGAGGAAAAATAGTTATGGAAGGTTGATGTTGGTGGATAGTTATTATAGCAGAGTAACCATAACAAATGATATAGTGGAAGTATTTAACAAACTTCATCAGTGTATGATATACATCTGATGTATATCATACACTGATGATATACATCATCAGTGTATTGATGCTAGTGGACTATGATATAGTGGTGTGACTAATGCTGTGCAACATATAGAAGGAAGGTGAGAATTAAAGGTGAAATAATCAGAGGTGCATTAAGTGCTGCTTGGGTTAGATGTTAATAAGGCTGTGGGAATGGATGACATATCAACGTGCATTTTTAAAGAAAATGCAAAAGAGTTAGCCATGCCCCTGACCTGATTGTTTAATGAAAGTCTTGCAGTGGGGATGGTTCCAGGAGTAGAAAGAAAACAAAATAATGCCTCTCTCTACAAGCATGGTTTGAGAACAGAAGTTTCCAGTTATAGACCAGTCTGTATATTTGCAGTTATGATCAAAGTGTTGGAAAATTGGTTGGAAATAGTATATAGGATTGGGTTGATGAACATTTGTGATGGGCAGGTCTTCTTTTAGCAATCTGCTTATGTTTTATGACAAGGTGATGAATGTGTTGGATAAGGGAGAATCACATAGTGATATTTTTGGACTTTGCAAAAGCATTTGATAATTACCACATGATAAGTTGGTGTACAAGCTGCAGAGGATAGGAATAGATAGTATATTGGTTAGATGGATTTGAGAATGGCTCTCTGAGTGATACCAGCAAGTTGTGTATGACAGAACCGTGAATCAGAAAAGGAAAGTGACCAGTGGTGTGCCTCTGTTCTGTTCTTGGGCCTTCTACTGTTTAACTTGGTTTTTAATGATATTTCATGTGGATTGACTGAGAATCCAAATACTGCCAATGATGCAAAGGGTAGAGTTATCAGCAGTAGTGTTAATGTTAATTCTCTACTGAAAGATTTGAATAGACTTGGCTTGGACAAATGAGTGGGGTTGCAGTTTTAATGTTAATAAATGCAAGGTATTAAACTTTGGGATAGAGAGATATAAGAGTATGTTCTGTATTGGCAGAGTTGAAGAAAGCGGATGAAATCCATTTCAGAAGTTGGTGAGATTTGGGATTTTGGAGTGATGGTGGACAGTGGACTAAAGTACCCAGGGCACATTGCACGTGTTGCAAAGAATGCACATCATATAGCTGCTATGATAAAAAATGTATTGACATTTAGGGATAAGGAGGTGGTGGTGTCTCTGTATATAAAGGCATTGGTCAGATTACATATGGACTATTGTGCACAGATTTGGTCACCTAGTTTTCATTGTGATGTGGAAACACTAGAGAGGTTCCAAAGACAAATAACCAAAGTGATATCAAGACTCTGGAATATTGGTTATGAAGAGTGTTTGGATTACAGAAGTTGGTGCAGTGGCGCACCCAGGGAGGGGGCCAAGGGTCCCCCCCCCCCCCCCCCAAAAAAGAAAAAGTATAAAAAAACACTGCAAAATTTTCCAAAATACTTTTCCTAATTAAAATTCATTTCTTATTTATGTTGTGTCATGTGTTCATTATATTTCTTTCCTACTTATGAATTAGGGGTCACATAAGGTGAGAGAACCCTATAGCAGTGTTTCTCAACCTATGGTCTGCAGACCACAGGTGGTCCACAGGCTTAAATTAACCAAGTACACTTATATATTTTAATTATCCAAACAAAACAAATTAAAATTGAATAAGTAAAAATTATTAAAATAAAATGAATACTTAAAAAAAAATAGCTGCAGAATGTTCATTCCATGAACATTCTGCCACTATTTTAATTTGTAGTGGTAGAATGACGAATAATAAAAGAGGAGTGAAGTGAAAAACAATATGGTTTTATTGCTTTCACTTTCCCTTGCTGTTTTGTCAGATTGAAATGTGGACAACATGTGTTGTCCACATGACCACATTTCAACCAATTGCTTGTTGTTTATCGATTTTTATTGTTGAAGGTTTTCCTCCTTCAACCAAGGCTCAATATATCTTCAGAAGTGCTAAGTAATACTTAGACAAAATGTGTTGTGAGTTAACTCTAGTATTTATATATTTTTCGGAAATCGTGCGAAAAGCAAGCAGACAATTGAGTTGAAATGCTAACTCTCTTCACCCGAATTCCAATAATATGTGAAACTGCCATAATAGCATTCACTATATATACATGTATCTTAGTTTTAACATTTACGAATTTTAACACTTTCGGTTGAATTTTATTGATGCCAAGCAAACTCGCACAATCTGATTAATAACAATAGTTTTTAGTTAGATACTGTGTTTGCCGATGCAATGTATGATTTTGCTTGAGTCTATATATACAACATAGTTTCTGTATGAGGGGACATGTGATTTATTAATTAGTGTCTTTTTTAATCCCAGTTGTCTCTAATTGCACTATTTGTTGAGAAATATATTACACAGACTGCTTATACCTTATTCACTGACATAATAAAAGTACTTGTTTTTCTTGCCTCTGCAATATAGTGGCTATTGGGGGAGGGTGTGTTGTTTACCATGGGAGCAAGTTATTGTCGCCCTGCTCTGAATGTGTTTCAGCTTTTTTCATTTGCGAGGTATATGCAAAACTTTTTAATTTCTTTTTTCGAAAAATAAAATCAGGGAAATCAGGGGTGTGAGTTATATGCGAGTAAGTATGATATTTCAATTATTTATAAGTACATTGGTACCTTCTTTAAACGGAAAAATATCTCGGATGACAGTGATAATACAAAACGAGTTTGTAATGCCAGTTTGTGTGTAGTTTCTGAAGAGAAAGAGGTCTGTAACGAATCCACAGAAACACAGAATTCCCATCAGTTGCAATGCGATAATATTAATATGCTTAACGAAAGGAAAGATTTGCTGACTTGCTGGACACTCGACCAGTGGATCGCATTCAAAGGTAAATACAATTGGTTAGTTTGTAGGAACATTTTTCTGTTTTGTGACTTTTCTCCCTTTATGGTAATTATGCCTACGTTATTGTGTTATTATTCAACAGTTGTTTACAGTTTTGAATGTGTATATAAAGTCAATTTCAACAGCGTGATGAAAGGGACAGGGAGGTTTGGAGCTTCCCTGGATAGTATTCAAAAGATAAATACAATTGGTTATTTTGTATAGGGCCCCAAAACTTATTAGTTTAGAATTTAACCACTGGGAAAGGGTTTGTGTCCACTTCAAAACTCTGAAACAGAATTTGGAAACATTTTCCGAATAACTTTTTATAAGAAATTTCTGCGATTTCACAATCCATTTCAGGCTTTCAGTCACGAGAACGACATTTCTTTATCGAAAAAAGAGCAGCTAATTGAGCTTTCAAGTGACAGTGGGCTTAAAATGCAATTCCATAATCGTGGTTTGGCTCGATTCTGGATCTCGCCTTCAGTGAGAAGTGAATTTCCCGAATTATTTGAAAAGTCTAAAATCGTCGTGCAGTTTTCTACAACCTAAAGAAAATCGTTTCTTTGCGAGAAGCGATTTTCATCGCTCCTTCAAATAAAAACAAAATACAGAAATCGTCTTAGTGTGTGTGCCGATCTTCGACTGAAGTTGACCAATATTAAGCCAGATATCCAGAAACTCTGCAAGTTCGAGAAGCTCATCCATCTCATTAAAAGTAAATAGTAACATAATTATATCATTTTATTTATTTGTTTAATAAAAATTAAAACTTCGTTTTAATTTTTTATCTATATATTTGGCCTGGTTGGCCGACTCTCCAGCCAAAAGGCTGCGAGTTTGAATCCTACCGTGAGCATGGATGTTTGTGAAAATGGTGGTGGTGGGGAATAGGCGGCATTGGTGGTGTTGATGATGATGATTGTAGTTGTGATTGGTGAAGACGGAGAGTTGTAGAGTAGGTGCCCTTCCTTGATATGTCTTTGAACTACCTGGAGATGTTATGTAATAATAATATTGACCAGCTTTATATGTTCATTGTGCATCACATAGTTTGAATTTGGCACTTGGAAATGCTATATCTGTGACAAATAAGAAATTGCATTGGCATAATTGAAAAGGTACACAATTTCTTCAATACCTCTAAAAGACAGGACGTCCTTGTTGTTCATAAAATTATAATATTAATATCTTTTAAGATTTATAATATCTTTATTTAGCTTGCAAAAAACATTTGCGTGCACCTTACCATTGTCTAAAATAATGCAAAAATCTGCAGACATGACACCAGATTCTTCATTTAAAGATATTTACAACGAAGCATGTATAAAAGCCAATAATTTTAATATTGACATTAAAAAGCCAAGGACTTTTTAATGTCAATATTAAAATAATATTAAAATAGATCTAAAATAGTTCTTTATTTTTTGATGTATCATAAATCAACTTATGAATAATTGTTGAGTTTCGTGTAAAAAAAATTGTATAAGCAGGACTAATCCATAGGTAACATTATACTGTAAACCGGTTTCCTTTTTTTTTTTCATTTCCTGTTTGTTTTATTCGCACTTTATTCAAAAAAACTTTTTCGGAAAGGCACCGAACATTAATTGCACACACAAGAAAAATACTAGGCACCGGCGCTGAGTGCAGGTAGTGTAAATAATTCAAAGCTCATTATGATGGACATGTTGTTGGTTGAGTGTGCCTCCCATGATGAGTCTGACTCCATGGAAGTTACCAAATAATAATATATTTCAGTAACAGATAAAGGAAAGCTGTACTGGTTGATGGATAAAAACTACTATGGGAGAAGAGTCCTTTTTACAGGATGCATCTACTTATCATGAAATAAATTATAGTCCTACAAAACTCAGCAGTTGAATAAGCTCCTTGAAGTTCCGAGCTAGGTTGATAATACAGCGAAGGAACTATGCACTTTTGGGGAGGACTCCTTGTTTATTTGGTTTCTCAAAAATACGTGGAGAAGGCTACCCTGTGAGATCCATTGTGAACTGTGTGCTTTGCATTATGGGTACTAAGGCAAGTGATGTGAAGTCATTAGCCTCTATATACAAGTAACTCATTCTACAAATATTACAAGTAACCTATTCTACAAATATTTCCATGGAAAATGTTCATCTGAAATAGCATCAGTAATTCTCCCACTTAGTACTAAGCTTGTTGGAACACGTGTAGCTGCTGCTCAACATCTTTTCACAGTGCACCGTGAAACCCAAAGAACAAGTTTCTCCTCCTCCTCCTTCAGGTCTTCCTCCCTGCAAATACTGTCCTATGGAACATTCTTTCCCCTGTTGTGTTCCCCAGGGAATACAATATACAGTCATTTAAATCAAATGTGACCAAGTAACTTCTTTCCCAACCCACCATATACATTAGTACACAGTACTAATGTACTATAGGTTGATCAACCAACCTCTCGAGTATGGGCTCGCCATAAAAATAATAATAAAAAAAACAGTTGTGAAATTACTTCACATGCAAGCTTTGTTTACCTACACTGGATAAAGTATGAAACCAAGTATATAATTTCTTGTCATATTTAATTTATAGTATAACTAAGTGGGAAAATTTTCAACATCTATCTCTAATCCAGAGTATTTTAGCAATAAGATATGACACTTTTTGACTACTTGTATATGGAAGTATGAGTTCTGCATTATTTCAACCTTGGTATTACTTGTGGGTCTTCATCCTACTGATGAGACTATATAGAGAATAGTAATGAAATTCTTATACAGATATTTTCAAAATGGGGGTAAGATTTGTAATATAAGAAAGGATTTGTCAAGTGAAGATCCAAATTGGTTTTCTAGTGATGTCACCTTCACAATGGATATGAAGATGCCCATACCAAATTTTGTCAACATCGGTACAACCTGAATTATGGTAAACTATCCTGGAGTACAACGTCAATGCCTGTGTTGCAGTTCATATGATAACAGGTGGTAACTGTCCCAAATCTAAATGTTTCAACTGCATGGAGATCGGATATATTGCTAATCAGTGCCTCAAACCCTGTCAGAAATGCGAAAGTTCTGAACACCGCCTTAACACCTGTCCTTTTAGAACTTTCGCAGGAAGAGTGGGAGCTCCTGTAGACCTAATTAGAATACCATAGAGAGGTATAATGACATATCAGAGAGGTATAATGAAGAGTTCCTGGATCTTCCAGTTCCTTCTATTAAAGATGGCACTTTTAAGCAAACTACACTTGGTAAAATCACAAAAAGTGTGCGACCAAATCAATTAGAAATTAGCTCCAAAATTCCAGATCTGCAGGAGCAACTTTTCCAGTCAAATACTGATGGAATATCAGTTGAAATTACCAACTGCTCCACAAGGTGAAACT
Organism: Typopeltis vanoorti; assembly: GCF_054136105.1. Lineage (NCBI taxonomy): Eukaryota > Metazoa > Arthropoda > Arachnida > Uropygi > Thelyphonidae > Typopeltis > Typopeltis vanoorti. The sequence goes on from NC_143560.1 coordinate 133,353,795, forward strand.
GGAGAAGAAACAGAAAAGCAAGTAAGACAACTGAAATAACTTAATATGTTGACAAGATCATCAAAAAGAAAAGATGAGTTAATAAAAAAAATTGAAGATAAAAAAAAAAACTGCAACTAAAAGTAAAAGAAGTAATAAAAAATGTAAAAATGGAGAAGGCTGTGGATCATCAAATGAAAACTCTTCAGGCTCAGAAGAGTTTATGGATTATGAAAAACCAACTGATGCTAATAAAGAGAAAGCAAGAGATACAATTAAAGAAAATATAATAAAGTTTACTGATTCAAAGTTTTCTTAGTACAGCTATCATTTACATGAAAAGAATATAACTACTTCAAAATCAAAAATGATACCCATGAAATTGAAGTAATGGAAAGCAACTGTAAAAAACTGGAAAACAGTTTACAAGAAGCAGGTTACACAATTGCTTCATCACAGATTGAAGACCTCATCGGGTTCATCCAAAATTTAGAAGTTAAAGACTTACCAGTGACACTTCAATAATCATAGCACTCCTTTCTGCATTGGCTCATTAAATGTATGATGATTCTGTAGGCAAATTAAATAAGAAGCTATATGGAAACTTATGCTATGCATTAATATCATAGTTTTGTTTCTCCAAGAAACATACTTCTGCAGATATAAAGATATAAAAAGTTTAACAGATAGATATTCACTTCTTTCTTATTGGAGCTTTGGAAGATTTAACAGGGCTGGGGTAGGAGTTCTTATTCTTGCCCCCCTCCTTGGGTCATTCCGTAATATCCAAAGGGATGCAGAAGGGAGAATCTTGATAATAGATTGGAAATACTATGGATGTGTAATAAGATTTATAAATGTTTATGCTCCATCCAATGGAACAGTTAGATGAAAATTTTTCCAGGAACTGGAGCCATATTTATATTATTATTATTATTATTATTATTATTGTTCCAGGAAACTCCAAGGAGTCGACAGACTCATCGAGGGAGGCCCTAACATCATGTCAAGAACAACTATTCAACATTCACACAGTATCTATCATACCTTGCCTTGAACTCATTCACGGTCGTAGCACCCACAACAGACTCTGGAAGCTTATTCCACTCTTACCACTCTCCAAGTAAAGAACCTAGCTCTAACACCCTTGTCAACCACGCTCTTGCCCAGCTTCCATCCATGGCCCCTAGTCCTCCCACCACCAGTCATATTTTCAAAAATATCTTCTGGATCAATCTTATAAAAACCCTTCAGTAATTTGAATGTCTCAATCATATCACCCCCTCCTTCGCCTATCATCCAATTTCTGCAACCCACAAATCTTCAACCTATTCTCATAAGGTTCATTCCATAGACCTGCTATCATCTTGGTCACTCGTCTCTGGACCCTCTCTACTTCCTCCCCATCACGAAGAAACCCTGGTGCCCATAGCTGGGCACAGAAGTCCAGATGGGGTCTTATCAAGGCTCGATACAGAGGAACAACAACTTGTTCGTCTCTGCATGTTAAAGTATTTTTCAGAAGCCAAATGATTTGGTGAGCTGTTTTAGTTACTTTTGCAATGTGCCCCCTAAACTTCAACTCCTTATCCACCAACACTCCCAAATCCCTGGCCTCATCAATCTCCTGGAGTATGATTCCACCAATGCGATATACTGCTGCTATTCTTTTCACCCCAAAGTGCATAACCTTACACTTTGCCACATTAAATTGACATCCATTTTTCCTAGCCCAGTCCTCCAAACTATCCAAATCATCCTGTAAAATTTTGACATCTTGTGCACTCACAATTGCTCTACCCAACTTTGCATCATCAGCAAACAAGTGAACACTTCCTCTCAGATCCTTTCCAATATCATTGATGAACAAATTGAAAAGCAGTGGTCCAAGAACAGAGCCCTGTGGCACTCCACTAGTCACAAGACGTCTTTTAGACTCCACTCCTGAATAAACCACTCTTTGATATCTCTCCTTCAACCACCCTCTTATCCATCTCACCAACCCTATATCTATACCCATCTGCTCCAGTTTACTGATTAGGGTTCCATGTGATATCCTATCAAAGGCCTTGGCAAGGTCCAGTAGTATCACTGTAAACCCATTACCCCTATCCAGTTCAGCCGTCACTGTGTTATAAAACGTGAGCAAGTTACTGAGGCATGATCTACCCTTCTTCTTGACTAATTTCTCTAAGACCTTGACAATGATTCCTGATATGCTAATCGGTCGGTAATTTACAACAGCAGTCTTGGAACCACCTTTATGCAGTGGAACTGTTTTCCCCTCTTTCCACCCGCTCGGGACTAACCCAGACCCGAGACTCAAATTAAACAAAATGGTCAAGGGTACTGACAATTCTTTAGCTGCTTCTCGTACAACACGAGCTGGTATACCATCCAATCCCACAGATGTATTGACATTGAGGTTATGCAATAGACTACTCACCTCCACTTCATTAACCACAATTCCCGTATAATCTGCTGGTTTATTCGTTTCTGCAATGTCACCACCTGGATGATATACTTTTGCAAAGTGCTCATTCAGTAACTCAACTATCTCAACTGATTCAGTTACCTCCCTACCATCAGCATTCTTTAAAATCAATCTGCCATGTACATTTTTCCTTTTACTTGCTACATATCTAAAAAACTGTTTAGGATTCTCTTTAGCCTGCATGGCCAATGTTCTTTCGTAATCCTTTTTTGCTTTTCTTACCACACTCGTCACCCTTCTGGCCTGCGCTTTATACCGTTCATGTGCCTGCTGGTCACCCTTCTCCTTAAATTCCCTCCATAGTTGTTTCTTTTTTTACAACTCAAGCTTAATGGTGTTATTCATCCATTTAACCCCTACTTGATTTATTATTCGGAGTCTAGGTATACAGTCAGCCATTGCTTCATGCAAGCACTTCTTAACTACCTCCCATGCACTATCAACTTCTAGTCCTTGCAGTTGTACATGCCATGGTACTGAACTAATCAAACTCCTAAGCATGTCATACTTTCCAGCCCGATAATTCCACATGTACCCTGTCTTAATTGAAAATTCTACACCTTTAGCCACCTCCCAAGTTAAGACCATATGATCACTCTCACCGATTGGTGGCAATGTGGTCATATTTGTTACAGCCAAATCCTCAGATGTAATTACTAGGTCAAGCACTCTCTGACTCCTAGTATTTTCCATTACATGCTGTCGCAGATAGTTATCCCTTAATAACCGGATAAAATCCAGTTCCTTCCTCCCGTGTGTCCTCTCCTCACTCCAATCAATGCGACCATAGTTGAAATCTCCCATAATAATCACCCTCCTTCCACCCATTTCTTCTATTTGCTTGTGCATACTGTCACCATCATCTTTTCCATCACCTGGTCTATAGCAGCACCCAATTGTATATTTATTTCTGCTAGCCACAATCTCACACCAAATGGCCTCAAATGTGCTCTTTTCTCTATCCTGCAATTCAATTTCTATTCTCCTTGGCTGTAGCTCATCAGCTATCATCAACAATACTCCTCCCCCCATTTTATTCTCTCTGTCATTCCTGAACACACTATACCCATCACATTCAATCCCACTAGTTATATCATCTACAGTCAGCCATGTTTCACTAATACCTATAACCTGTGGTCTGGAAGTGCCAACCATGGCCAAAAACTCTTCCTTCTTGTTCCTAATACTCCTAGTATTAGTGTACATGAATTTAAGACCCCCATTAGCCCCAACCCTACCTTGATGCCTTATATTAACTATCCCACTCAGATTTGTTGTCCTTATTTGCTCTGGCATATTATATTCATTCTTACATTCAACTGCCTCCATAAGGACTGTATCTCTACTCCCCCCCCCCCCCAAGAAATCTAGTTTCCCTGAATTTGCACATCTACTACATTCAGCAACACCTTCTCAAGTCTTCTTACACCGTAACCATTCAAATGCAAGCCCTCCATCTTATATAGATCCTTTCGCCCATCAAACTCACTCCACATATCCATAAATTCCACACCACTCGTCATACATAACCCACGCATAAAGTCATTCGCAATTATAGCCCTCCTTTTAAACATTTCACTGTCATACCGTGGTAAAAGACTAATCATTCTACCTCTCTCACTCTTTTCTTTTGCTACCTCAAACAATTCATTCAGGTCTTCTATCATTTCCATTTTATCTCCTTTCAAATCATTCGTACCTGCCACAACAATCATTTCTTTCACCCTTTCCTTTTGCTCTCTAATAGATGCAGTTACGTCCTTTATGGTTGCACCAGGTTGGTACGATTTTGTTAAATCCTCTACTAACACACCTCCTACTAACGAGTCTCCATACAGCACTCTATCCTTCATTTTGTTCATGTTCACATTCATACGTCTATTTTTCCTGTCATACCTTTTATTATTGGTTGGTTCATTCAGTCTACTTTTGTTCATGCACTCTAGCTGCTGTTTTGCTCTTTCTATCGCACTATTCAACAACTCGATCTCACTCAATGCATCTATCTCATCTTTTTTGTTCTCTGAGAAACCATTTATACTATCATTCACACTTTCTACATTCACACTCTCACAATTTTCATGTACAACCTTGCCGTTTCTTCTCATATCCCTATTTCCTTCATTCTGAAGGTTGACAAAAATATCACACTCACGATCCGAAATACACTTCAATTCCTCATTCTCCCTACATTTTCTACACACATTCAATCCTTTATTATCATCTAACCACACTCCGACCGCAGTCCGCAAAGCGTACATTTCACAGCTAGTACACTGACTCATTTCTTTTATGCTACCGTTCTTTGATAACGATGGCGAACCTTCATTACTGGCTGCCATTTTCCTTCGCACAGGTGCCATCCTTATTTGCAACGTGTTTTGTCAAATTATACGTTATAACACACCAAAAATAGACGCACTAAAATACGCATGGCAAACAAAACAAAACTACACAATATTAAGTAATTTGTATCGATAACTGAAAATGATACTTATCTTATCTTGAGCTTGCACGAACACTACACATTACGAATTCATCTAGCGGCGACTTCCCGACATAGATTATGTTATAAAACACTTTAGTACACTAACCACGCTAATAAAGCTCCAATAATATACCAAAATTACACACTTAAGTCCATTAAATTGAATCCAAAACACCAATAAATCAACAAAAAACACAAATCTCTCAGGGGCTCTCCGATAGCACGTCCGTTCACCAGCTAGCCTCGACACCACCTATATGGTGCCCACTACATCATAGCAGCTGGAGACTGGGATTGTATTGAAAACCCCACATTAGACAAAATAGGAGGACACCAGGAGTGGAAAAGTGGAATATGCACAGTTAAAAACATGTATTGATAATGCTCAACTAGTAGACATATGGAGGATTCGCAATCCTAACCTCCAGGCATTCATATACATGAATCATGGTATTAGTACTCGTATTGATCGAATTTATATATCTTCTTTCCTTATAAATAGGATAATTCAGATAAAAAATCTTGACATCAACATGTCAGATCATAATCGAGTTATACTTAAGTTCGACTGCATGGAAAAAGTAGAGATTTCTTCTGGACCATGGAGACTTCCACCAAATTTTCCTTGATATTTTCAACTAAATTCCAGACCCTCTGTTTGAATTGGAATAATGTTATCTGGAATTTGGATATGTGGTTAAAATTCAAACAAGCAGTAAAGCAGAATATGATGTTGTGGGGAAAGGAACAGGCTTTCCTCAAAAGGAAAAAGTTGAAAGATCTGCATAAAGAGAGAAGCTGGTTTGTAACAAACCAATGCAATGGTATAGAATGTAGCAACATCATTAGAAACACTAACATAGAGATAGAACTGGAAAGGCAGAAACAAGTAGAAGAAAGAAATTTTAAGATAAGAATATAACAGCACTTAGCAGATAGCCCTTCATCTGCATTCTTCAATAGACAATTTACAAAATTTCACAAAGAAAGGACTATCATTCAAATCTGTGTTGATGGAGAATACATGTCCACCAAACACTACAACAGTCTGTTTGAAGACAGTACTGTTGGAAATTATAACTCTTGGAACATTAATGGCTTTCCTGTTCATATCCAGGATCGGTTTGACAGCTCCATTACAGCATCTGAAGTTACCACAACTTATATAAATACCTTGATTCATTTTGCAGAGAGCTCCCAAAAAGATAAGTATTATTTTGAGAATAAATTGGCAATATTGATTTAATCTTGACATGGTATTGTTTGTTTTTGGTAGTTTGGTGTGTCTGTGTGATTTTTGGTGTGATTTCTGCTTTAATTAAACTAGTAGTTTAAAGATACGATTGATAATGTAATTCATGGCCCAATGCGACGAAAAAAAATGGAGACCAAGACTTCACCGGCTTTGTTCAAAAACTTTAATGTAAGGGAATTCGTCCAGTGCGACGTGTGGTATGTATGCATTCCCGAAAGAGGTTGGAGTTTGGATAGATAATGATAGTGGTGGGAGACTGTGCCGGAAGTGTAAGGAAAGTAAGGAATTGAAGTGTGGGTCAGGTCGTGAGATAGTTGTTGTAGAAGAAAGCCAGAATGTGAGAGAAAATAGTGGTTTGACAGTAAATTGTGATGTTGTACAAGATAGCAATGAGAACAGTGATGAAAGAGAGAGTGGAAGTAATTATACAGAGAGAGAAAATGTTTTGAACGATAAAAAAAATGAGAAATTAGCTGTAATGAGTGAGATCGCACGGTTACGCAGAGTGATACATGAGGCGAAGCGGGCAGTTGGAGAGACTGCAAAACTCTTTCCCTGAGTGCCTCTGCAAACGGAAATAAGCAAGTGTACAAAAAGAATAATTAGTGTATGATCGGGAGTGTTTCAGAAATGAAGGAAAGAGTGTTGTATGGTGACTCATTAGTAAGAGGTGTAATTAATGAGAGTTTAACTAAATCGTACTTACCGGGTGTGAAAATTAAGGATGTAAGTGAGAGTATTAGAGCGTAGAAACAGAGGGTGAAAGAAATGATAGTCGTAGTGGGAACGAATGATTTGAAAGGAGGTAAATTTGATATGAGAGAGGACGTGAAGGAATTATTAGAGGTAGCGAAAGAAAAGAGTGACAGAGTTAAGATAGTGAGTCTGTTGCTGCGGTATCACAGAGAAGAGTTTAGGAGGCCATAATCGCAAATGACTTTATGCGCAGGTTATGTAGACGGTGTGGTGTGGATGTGTGGAGTGAGTTTCATGGGCGAAAGAATTTGTGCAAGATGGATGGCTTACATTTGAATGGATTTGGTGTGCAAAGACTGGAAAAAGTGTTGCCGAGTGAAGTGAGAGTGGATGTGCAAAATCAGGGAAACTAGAACTATTAAGGAGGAGAGGAAGTGAATTTGCAGACATCAGTGAGGCCATTGAGTGTAAGAATGTTTATAATGTGCCCGAGCCAGTAAGAAGGACAAGAAATCAGAATGGGAGGGTTAGTATAACGCATCAAGATTGGGGTGGGACAAAGGGCCCTCTGCATTTCATGTATACTAATGCCAGGAGTATTAGGAACAAGAAGGAAGAATTTTTGGCCTTGGTCAGCTCTTCCTGGCCACAGGTTATTGGCATTAGTTAAACATGGCTGACAGAAGATGATATAGTTAGTGGGATAGAATGTGTAGGGTATAGTGTGTTCAGGAGGAACATAGAGAATAAAATGGGGGGAGGAGTGTTATTGATGATAGCTGATGAACTGCAACCAAGGAGAATAGAAGTTGTATTGCAGGATAGTGAAAAGAGCTCATTTAAGGCTATTTGGTGTGAGATCGAGACTAATGGAACAAAATGTACAGTTGGGTGCTGCTGTAGACCAGGTGATGGAATAGATGGTGGAGATAGTATGCATAGGCAAATTGATGAAATGAGTGGAAGGAGGGTAATTATTATGGGGGATTTCAACTATGATAACATTGATTGGAAGCAGGAGAGGACACATGGGAGGAAGGTACTGGATTTTATCCAATTACTGAGGGATAATTGGATATCATGATCAATACTTGATCGGCTGCTAGAGGGATTCGTAGTCGTTTGTGTTTGTTGAAAGTTCCTGATAAGATAAGTGTTATTTTAAGTTATCGTTGATAAATTTACTTGAATACGTAGTTTTGTTTGCCTTGCGTATCTTAGTGCATCTGTTTGTGTGTTTTTGGTGTTTCATTTTTTTATTTATAAAATACGTTAGAAGTAAGTATGGCTCCCGTACGAAGGAAAATGGCAGCCAGTAACGATGGTTCGCCATCTTTATACAAGAACAATAATATAAAGGAGATGATTCAGTGTACTATCTGCGAAATGTACGCATTGCAGAGTGCGGTCAGATTGTGGTTAGATGATAATAAAGGAGAGAATGTGTGTAGAAAATGTATGGAGAATGAGGAATTAAAGTGTATTTCGGGTTGTGAGTGGGATATTTTTGTCAAACTTCAGAATGAAGAAAATAGTGATATGACAAGAAATGGCGAGGTTGTACCAGAGAACTGTGAGGGTGTGAATGATAGTATTAATTCAGAGCATATTAATGGTTTTACAGAGAATAAAAAAGATGAGATAGATGCAATGAATCAGATCGTGTTGTTGAGTGGCGCGATACAAAGGGCACAACAGCAGCTAGAGCATATGAGCAAAAGTCGACTGAATGAACCAGCCAATAATAAAAAGTATGATAGGAAAAATAAGCGTATGAGTCTGAACATGAACAAAATGAAAGATAGAGTGCTGTATGGAGACTCGTTAGTACGAGGTGTGTGTTAGTAGAGGATTTGACAAAATCGTACCAACCTGGTGCGACCATAAAGGATGTAACTGAGTCTATTAGAGAGCAAAAGGAAAGGTTGACAGAAATGATTGTTGTGGCAGGTACGAATGATTTTAAAGGACATAAAATGGAAATGATCGAGGACCCGAATGAATTGTTTGAGGTAGCAAAAGAAAAGAGTATGACAGTGAAATGTTTAAAAAAGGGCCATAATAGCAAATGACTTTATGCGTGGGTTATGTATGACGAGTGGTGTGGAATTTGTGGACGTGTGGAGTGAGTTCGATGGGCGAAAGGATCTATATAAGATGGATGGCTTGCATTTGAATGGATACGGTGTAAGGAGACTTGAAAAAGTGTTGCTGAATGTAGTGATGTGCAAAATCAGGGAAACTAGATTTATTAAGAGGGGGAAGTAGATATACAGTCCTTAGGGAGGCAGTTGAATGTATGAATGAGTATAATATGCCCGAGCGAATAAGGACAACAAATCAGAATGGGATAGTTAATATAAGGCATTGAGGTAGGATTGGGACTAATGGGGGTCTTAAATTCATGTACACTAATGCTAGGAGTATCAGGAACAAGAACGAAGAGTTTTTGGCCATGGTTGGCACTTCCAGACCACAGGTTATTGGTATTAGTGAATCATGGCTGACTGTTGATGATAAAGCTAGTGGGATTGAATGTGATGGGTATAGTGTGTTCAGGAATGATAGGGAGAATTAAATGGGGGGGGGGTATTGTTGATGATAGCCGATGAGCTGCAGCCAAGGAGAATAGAAGTTGAATTGCAGGATAGAGAAAAGAGCACGTTTGAGGCCATTTGGTGTGAGATTGTGGCTAGCAGAACAAAATATACAATTGGGTACTGCTATAGACCAGGTGATGGAAAAGATGGTGGTGGTGACAGTATGCACAAGCAAATAGAAGAAATGAGTGGAAGGAGGGTAATTTCAACTATGGTCGCATCGATTGGAGTGAGGAGAGGACACACGGGAGGATGGAATTGGATTTTATGCGGTTATTAAGGGATAACTATCTGCGACAGCATGTAATGGAAAATACTAGGGGTCAGAGATTGCTTGACCTAGTAATTGCATCTGAGAATTTGGCTGTAACGAATATGACCACATTGCCACCAATTGGTGAGAGTGATCATAGGGTCTTGACTTGGGAGGTGGCTAAATGTGTGGAATTTACAATTAAGACAGGGTACATGTGGAATTATCGGGCTGGTAAGTATGACAATCTTAGGAGTTTGATTAGTTCAGTACCATGGCATGTACAACTGCAAGGGCTAGAAGTGAATAGTGCATCTGAGGCAGTTAAGAAGTGTTTGCATGAAGCAATGGCTGACTGTATACCTAGACTCCGAATAATAAATCAACTAGGAGTTAAATGGATGAATAACACCATTAAGCTTGATCTGCAAAAAAAAGAAACAACTGTGGGAGGAATTTAAGGAGAAAGGTGACCGGCAGGCACATGAACGATATAAAGCACAGGCCAGAAGGGTAACGAGTGTGGTAAGAAAAGCAAAATAGGATTACCAAAGTACATTGGCCATGCAGGCTAAAGAGAATCCTAAACAGTTTTTTTGATATGTTACAAGTAAAAGAAAAAATGTATATCGGAGAATGATTTTAAAGAATGCCGAAGGTAGGGAGGTAACTGAATCAGTTGATATAGTTGAGTTACTGAGTGAGCACTTTGCAAGAATATATCATCCAGGTGGTGACATTGCAGAAACGAATGAACCAATAGATTATACGGGAATTGTGGTGAATGAAGTGGAGGTGAGTAGTCTATTGCGTAACCTCAATGTCAATACATCTGTGGGATTGGATGGTATACCAGCTCGTGTCGTACGAGAAGTGGCTAAAGAATTGTCAGTACCCTTGACCATTTTGTTTAATTTGAGTCTCGGGGTGGGTTAGTCCCGAGGGGGTGGAAGGAGGGGAAAATAGTTCCACTGCATAAAGGTGATTCCATGACTGCTGTTGTAAATTACTTTCTGATTAGCATATCAGGTATCGTTGTCAAGGTCTTGGAGAAATTTGTCAAGAAAAGAATATAGGATTGGATAAATGAAAATGGGATATTGTATGGGGGACAACATGGTTTTGTGAAGGGTAGATCATGCATCAGTAACTTGCTCACGTTTTATAATATAGTGACGGCGGAACTGGATAAGGGTAATGAGTTTACAGTGGTTCTACTGGACCTTGCTAAGGCCTTTGACAGGATACCACATGGAAATCAGTAAACTGGAGTAGATGGGTATGGATATAAGGTTGGTGAGATGGATAGGAGGGTGGTTGATGGAGCGATACCAGAGAGTGGTTTATTCAGGAGTTGAGTCTAAAGATGGCTTGTGACTAGTGGTGTGCTGCAGGGCTCTGTTCTTGGACCACTGCTTTAAAATTTGTTCATTAACGATATAGGAAAGGATCTGATGAAAAGTTGGGTAGAGCAATTGTGAGTGCACAGGATGTCAAAATTTTACAGGATGATTTGGATAGTTTGGAGGACTGGGCTATGGAAAATGGATGTCAGTTTAATGTGGCAACGTGTAAGGTTATGCATTTTGGAGTGAAAAGAATAGCAGCAGTATATCGCATTGGTGGAACCATACTCCAGGAGATGGACGAGGCCAGGGATTTGGGAGTGTTGGTGGATAGGGAATTGAAGTTTAGCAGGCACATTGCAAAAGTGGCTAAATCAGCTCATCAAATCACTTGTTTTCTGAAAAATACTTTAACAAGCATAGACAAACAAGTTATTGTTCCTGTTTATCGAGCCTGATAAGACCCCATCTAGACTACTGTGCCCAGATATGGGAGTTTCATATTGATCGGGAGGAGGTGGAGAGGATCCAGAGACGAGTGACCAAGATGATAGCAGGTCTATGGAATGAACCTTAAGAGAACAGGTTGAAGATTTGTGGGTTGCAAATTTGGTCGATAGGCAGACAAGGGGTGATATGATTGAGACATTCAAATTACTGAAGGGTTTCTATAAGATTAATTCAGAAGATATTTTTGAGAATAGGACTGGTGGTGGGAGTACTAGGGGTCATACATGGAAGCTGGGCAAGAGTGTCGTTAGCAAGCATTTTAGAGCTAGGTTTTTTACTTGGAGAGTGGTGAATGAGTGGAATAAGCTGCCAGAGTCTGTTGTGGGTGCTACGACCGTGAATGAGTTCAAGGTGAGGTATGATAGATACTGTGTGATTGTCGAATAGTTGTTCTTGACATGAAGTTAGGGCCTCCCTCGATGAGTCTGTATACTCCTTGGTGTTGCCCGAAATAATAATAATAGCTTTATTGCTTCCACCTTTGAACATTCTGACACTATTTGTTGTTTTTTTTAAGTCTTCATTTGATTTCAATAATTTTTACTTATTTATTCAATTTTAATTTGTTTGGATAATTAAAAAATATATATTTATTTTATTAATTTAAGTGTCTGCCTGTTGACCAGCTGTCCCATTGTCGCAGACTACAGGTTGAGAAACACTGCTCTAGAGCATTTATTAGGAAGTGGACACATTTTGTAGATAATCTCAGATATTTTTGTACAAGTTTCTGATGTTTTCCTCCGCTTTGACATTATCTCTCTGTTCTTGCTTGACACCATTCTGTGATATTTGAATTTGTAAGACAATTTGGTTGTTTTTGCTGGAAAAATAAGATCGATAAACTCACTGAGGGTGCAACACTAGGAGAGTTTTCTATCCCATTTTCTATTCTATCTTTTCTGTTCTTAATTAATTATTATTTAAACCACCTACACGATACTTTGTTTTGTACTTCAGTAGTCCTCCTCCCCCTTATCCATACAGTCAACACAGATCTGAAAATATTAAATGGAAAATTCCAGAAATAAACAATAAACAATTCATAACTTTTAAATTGCATGCCATTCTGAATAACGTGATGAAATCTCACACTGTCCAGTTCATCAGCCCAGGAATCATTGTTTGTCTAGTGTATACTGTATACACTGTCCACCCATTAGTCACTTAATAGCTGTCTAGGTTATCAGATTGACTGTTGTGGTATACCAGTAGTTTGTGTACAAGTAATCCTTATTTTACTTAAGAAGAAATCGCAAAAGTAATTTTATTTTATTCATGTGGGGGGACCCGCTCATTCCTCGACTGTCGCTTAGGACTTTTTGAGCTCTCCTAGTGTAGGATTAAGTACGTATTTTATGACTGTAGATCTCTGTGTGTTCATGGGCTAATTTGCCCGTTCTGAGGGATGAAAAACCCGAGTTTCTAGATGAAAAACCCCTCTACCTCCATATGAGACTGGCTAATTCACCTTTAGTTGAAAGAGACCAGATGAAGATTACTCATGTCATGGATGGGAATCGAACCTAGGTCTTTCCAACCAAAGGGCTTCGTCTATACCGACTGAGCTACGGATACTCTGCAAGAGTAGTGATATTGGCAATTCACATATTCCAAAGAGAAGCCGTAAAGTGCTTCCTTTAAGTTAAAGTAAAAGTTCTTGACTTTAACTTAAAGAAAAGAAAAAATCATATGCTAATATTGCTAAGATTCCATTCACATAACTTTTATTACAGTATATTGTTAGAATTGTTCTATTTTATTATTAGTTACTGTTGTTTAATCTCTTGCTGTGTCTAATTTATAAATTAAACTTTATCATAGGTATGTATAGGAAAAAACATATATATAGTATATGTAGTAGTCCCCCCCCCCCCTGCAGTTACCTGAAACTGCAGATAGTACCAAAGCCTAAATATGCTGTTTTTTCCTGTACATACATACTAATGGTAAAGTTTAATTTATAAATTAGGCACAGTAAGAGATTAACAACAATAACTACACTAATAAAATAGACAATTATAACAACATACTGTAATAAAAGTTATATGAATGGAATCTTAGCAACCTTGACATATTTATTTTATTATTTATTTATTATTTTATGAAGTTGAGATCTTTGTTGAGAACTTTCACCTTTTCACTTAAAAGGAAGAACTTTATGGCTTCTCTTTGGCATATCTGAATTGCCACCAGCATCACTACTCTTGCACTTTGGGGCCATTATTAAGTAAAATAAGGATTACTTTAACATAAGCACTGCAGTACCATGATAGTCAATCTGAAAACCGACATGGTTACTAAGTGACTAACGGGCAGGTAGCATATACGGTACAGCTTGGATACTCTGGACAAAGGGGTGATTCATGTCCCCGGCGGAATTTCATCACATTACTCAGAAAGGCGTGCAATGATAGAGGGAGAATAGAAAGAGTAGAAGAGAGGGAATGAGAGAGAGGTATAGAAATGATAGAAGAGGAGAAAATAGTAGCAGTAGAAGAAAGGGAATGAGAGAGAGAGAGAGAGGTATGGAAATGATAGAAGAAGAGAGAATAGAAACAGTAGAAGAGAGGGAATGAAATAGAGTTATGGGAATGATAGAAGAGGAGAGAATGGAAACAGTCAGAAGTCAGAGAGGAGGAATGAGAAGAATGTGAGGGAGTGCTGGAGCCAGGGATAGAGTGATGCCAGGACAGCAGGTAAGTAGGGGAACACAGAGTAAAAGAGTTAGAGGGGAGAGTGATGAGTGATGCAGATGAGCAATCAAGGAACAGAGTGGTAAGAGCTGTAATGTATGGAGACTCGATGATCTGTGGTGTGCAAGATAGGATGCCACAGGAGGGTTTGCCTGGAGGAACGATAGAGAGTGTGGCTATGACAATTAGGCAGGGTGAAAGGGTAGATGAGATGTTGTTGATGGTGGGCATGAATAACTTGTGAGGCAATGTAAATCAGGTGGCGAGAGATCTGAGATTCTTGCTTGAGGTTGTACAAAAGAAAACACAGAGAGGAAAGATTGTGTGTGTGTGTGTGTGTGTGTGTGTGTGTGTGTGTGTGTGTGTGTGTGTGTGTGTGTGTGTGTGTGTGCGTGTGTGTGTGTGTGCGCTGCTCAAATATGATAGCAATGAACTGAGCAGAAGAGCAGTAATAATGAATAGCATAATAGTCAGAAGAGAGGATTGGAATATGTGGATGCTTGGAGGGCATTTGAAGACAGAAAGGAACTATATGTGAGAGACTGCTTACATTTGAATGAAGAAGGATGTAGGCATCTGGAGAGATTGCTGTTTCTGAATGAATTGGTGTGTTAATGCAGGGGAAACTAGAATTCCCTGGGTGGATGGTAGCAGGGGTGGCCTCTTGTGGGTGCTTGGGGGAAGGGGACGACATCAGGTAACACAGAGTTCAGTGGGAACTGGAGGGGATACTGATAGGTATAGAGGCAATAATATTTTTATGCTTTATACTAATGCCAGGAATATCCAGAATAAAGGAGATGAATTGATGGTGCTGATAGCATCAGCCTGGCCAAAGATTATTGGGATATCTTAGACGTAGTTGATGGAAGATGATATAATAACAATAATAAGCATATTTTGGCAGGATAGGAAGGGAAAAACGCAGTGGTGGTGTACTGCTTATGATAAGTGATGACTTATGTCCTCTAAGAGTGGAGGCTTTGGAAGGCAGTGATACTAATGGTTTTGAATAGCAAGAAAACAATGGTTTTCTTGCTATTCAGTGAGGAAGAGGTGGGCAAGACAGGATATTTAGTAGGGTGTTGCTACAAGCCATGGAGCACAGAGGGTGTGGAGCAGGAGATGTTTAGGCAGTTGAGCTTGGCAAGTGCAAGAAGAATGATTGTTATGGGAGATTTTAACTACAACAGTGTATGCTGGGAAGAGGAAAATGCATGTAGTAATAAGGGAATGGAATTTCTAGAATTCTTGAAGAACAAATGTCTTGGTCAACATGCAACAAGAGGTTCAAGAGTTTTGGATTTGGTCATAGCATCAGAAAAGCTGATAATAACTGAGATGACATCTCTCTCCCCCAGTTGGAGAGAGTGACCATGTGGTTTTGACTTGGAAGATGAATAGACATGCAGGAGTATCAAAGAAAAGGGAACATATGTGGAATTATAAGGCAGGTGATTATAATAGTCTTAGACTATTATAATCAAAACTGAAATAATGGAATATAAGGAATAGCAAAATTGGAAGGCCAGGATATCATTCCTGCTTGGGAAATTGGAAAGAAATATTTTTTAGCAGCAATAGTAAACTGTATTCCACGACTGAAGAAGAGGACACAATTTAGTGTAAAGACGATCAATATCAAACAAGTGCTGCAGGTGAAAAGGAAGTTATGGAAGAGATATAAGGAAAGGGGTGGAGAGCAGATGCATAAAGAATATAAGACTCAGGCCAGAAGGAGGAGAAATGATTGTGGAAGAATGACATTGTGGGATAAAAATGGGAATAGAGTGAGTGATTCAGAGGACATAGTGGAGTTGTTCAATGAACACTTTATTGGAGTATTTCATCCTGGAGAAGTAGGTTTTAATACTAGAGGGATAGGGCAGGTTCAAGCTTTAGAGGTGCAAGAGGAGAGTGTGTTTCAAATACTGAGTACTCTGGATGTCAGTAAAGCTTGGGACTTTATGATATTTCACCATGGGTTTTGAGAGAATGTGCTAAAGAACTGACAGCTCCATTGATCAGGCTTTTCAGTGAAAGTGGCTATGGGAAAGGTACCCAAGGAATGGAAGGAAAGTAAGATAGTGCCATTGCATAAGGGCAGTTTCTGTGTCATCAGTAGTTGTTAAGGTTTGGAGAAATTAGTGAGGGACCATATACAGCGTTGGGCAGATGAAGGTAATGTTATCTGTAGAATCAACATGATTTGTTAATGGACACTCTTGCTTTAGTAATATCATTGCCTTTTATAATAAAGTGACAAGAGCAGTTGATGAGGGAAAGGCATATACTGCCGTTTTATTGGATTTTAGAAAGGCATATGATAGGATACCATATGATAAGCTGATACTTAAGTTGCAGCACATGGGTTTAGATGTTGAGTTAGTCAACTGGATCCAGGATTAGCTATCTGATTGTTATCAGAGAATTGTGTACAATGGGGCAGTATCAAGGAGGCAGAAGGTTACAAGTGGAATTACACAGGGCTCAGCCCTGGGACCTGTATTGTTTAACCTTTATATCAATGACATTGTCAATGGATTGCAAGAGGATATTCAGTTGTTTGCAGATGATATGAAGCTGGGAAGGGTTATTAGTAATAGTGCAGATGCGGAAGCCCTGCAACATGATTTGAATAAACTAGACAGATGGGTAAATGAATGGGGATGTCGGTTTAACACAGCAAAATGTAAAGTCTTGAAATTTGGAATACATTGATGGGAGGCTGCATACTCAGTTGGAGGAGCTGTACTGGAGTGGAGACGAGATCTAGGCGTGATGATTGATAGAAAACTGAAATTCAGGGAGCATATTGCAAAGGTGGTGAAGGTAACCCAGAGGATTGCTGCACGATACTGAGAAGGATGCTGACCTGCAGAGATAAAAGAGTTATCATTCCATTGTGTAAGACCCTGATCAGATGACACTTAGACTTGTTCTCAAATTTGGTCCCCAGGATTTGAAGGGTATAAATTAACTGTGGGAAGGGTATAGAGCAGATAACAAAGATGGTTTCAGGACTGTACATGTTAGTTATAAGAATTGCTGAGGGAATGTGGACTGCAGAGTTTGGTAGATAGGAGAGGTGATGTGATTGAGACTTTTAAACTGTTGAGAGGCAGTTACAGGGTTAACAATGGGGAGTTCTTTCACTTTGTGGAACAGCAGGATGGAGTGATGACAAGGGGGCCATCCCTGGAAGTTACAAAAGGAAACTGTGAACAAGAGGATGAGAAGTGGTTTCTTTGCTTGATGAGTGAACCATGGAATGTATTGCCTGATAGAGTGGTGAGAGCAAGAACAGTCAATGAGTTCAAGGAGTGGTATGATAGACTTTGTGTTTCCTAGGAAGACTTCCCATAATAAGTCTCTTGACTCCATGGAGGCCTGAATAATAATAATAATTTAAAACTTATACATTATTTATTTCTGGAATTTTCCATTTAATATTTTTGGACTGGGGTTGATCGTGGATAACTGAAACCATGGAAAGCAACCCGTGGATAAGGGGAACTGTGAGATATATAGGGTTTAGTACTATCCACGGTTTCAGGTATCTACTTGTAGTCTTCAAACATATCGGGGGGAAATACTGTATTCATTCTCATCTCTCTTTCTGGGTCTGCTATACAGATGATGTATTTGGCCTATTATGAAAACTAACTACCCTCTGACATCAGATCATCATTTTACATCCACATGCTTGTTTGATTATGGAAAAGGACATTTCTGGAGTTTACCCCTTCATGGACATCCTACTTAACCGTAAAGCATCTGGTACCATGTCAACCAGTGTATATTAGAATCCTACCTTCACTGGTAGATATATACATCAAATTCCTAACATGTGCAATCAGTTGGTGTATGGAATATTGTAATAGTACTACATGAAAAAAGTTACATCATTATTAACTTCCTACCCACAATTTCCCTCCACATTAATCTGATCTGTCAAGAATCCAATATTAGCAGATGTTATATTTCTGTCTTCTAAGGCATTTCTTACTATATTAATCCACCTAGATCTTGGTCTTCCTCTGGATCTTTTTATCACTTGTTTTGCTAACCTTTCCTCTCCCATTTTGTTTGTGATATACCACCTGAGATTGGCTCTGATAACACATTGCTGAATGCTAACAATATCAAGTTCTTTTTGAATACCGTCATATGATGTCATTGAATACCATCTGTTTACTCCCTTAATCTTTCTCAGAATTCTCATATCTCTGGTCTCAGTGTTTGATCAGTGCTTTATTTCTAATCCATAAATTAAAATTGGGTTCAGCACTGTTCTGTATTCAGCTAGTTTAGTATTTTGATTAATTTTTTTTTTGTATTCCATATACATTTATACAGTTATTTCTTACTTGCCAGTTTTTCTATTTTCATATTTAATTTGCCATCTTTACTAACATTGTGCCTTTAATAAATTTAGTTTAATCCTTTATCCAAGTGTGAGTAAACAAAGTTTGTACCTGAAAGTATCTTCAGGACTGGGGTAACCTTGCTATTGCTTCTGCCTGGTATCTCCACACCTGGCCTGGCTCCCACTGAAGAGATCTCAATAGAGGTTGAAACTAGTCTGGGTAGTGGTCCTTCCCTTAATGCATAACATTATACATATCTGCAAGGAGATGTGTTTTGCATTATGGGAGATAATACTGAGGTAGGCGTGATGTAAGCTTGTCCCACCTTTGCAACGAGTTGCCCTGTGTTGTACTACCTTACCCCAGGACTGAAGATACTTTCAGGCGCAAACTTTGTTTGCTCACACTTGGATAAAGGATTAAACTAAATTTATTATAATCTAACCAAGTGAAAATAAACTTTCAACATCTTTCTCTAAATCCAGAGTAATTTAATACAAAAGGTGGCACACCGTTTGACAACTCCTATAGGTAGAGATGACCTTGCTATTGCTTCTGCCTGGTATCTCCACATCTGGGCCTGGCTCCCACTGAAGAGACCTCAATAAAGGTCGAAACTAGTCTGGGTAGTGGTCCTTCCCTTCATGCATAGCAGTATACATATCTGCAAGGAGATGTGTTTTGCATTATGGGAGATACCAAGATAGGAGTGTTGGTAGCTTGCTCCACCTTTGCAAGGAGTCGCCTGGTTTTGTACCACTTTACCCCAGTCCTGAAGATACTTTCAGGTGCAAACTTTGTTTGCACACACTTGGATAAAGCATTAAACTAAATTTATTATAGTCTGACCAAGTGAAAAATAAACTTTCAACATCTTTCTCTAAATCCAGAGTAATTTAATAAAAAGGTGGCACACCGTTTGGCAGCTCCTATAGGAGGAGATGACCTTGCTAATGCTTCTGCCTTGGTATCTCCACTTGGGCCTGGCTCCCACTGAGGAGACCTCAATAAAGGTCGAAACTAGTCTGGGTAGTGGTCCTTCCCTTCATGCATAGCAGTATACATATCTGCAAGGAGATGTGTTTTGCATTATGTGAGATACTGAGATAGGAGTGATGTTAGTTTGCTCCACCTTTGCAACGAGTTGTCCGGTGTTGTACTACCTTACCCCAGTCCTGAAGATACTTTCAGGCGCAAACTTTGCACACACTTGGATAAAGGATTAAATTAAATTTATTATAGTCTAACCAAGTGAAAAATAAACTTTTAACATTGTGCCTAAATAGATGAAATGTTTTGCTTGTTCTGTAGGTTCTCCATTCAAGAATGCAGTTAATATTTTCACTTTCTGCTTATTTTCATTGTCTTTTTCTTATTGATTTTTATGCCAAATTTGTTACAGCAGTTATTCAGTTTAGTCTGGGGATCCTGCAGACTTGTACTGGATTTATTTAACAGTATATGCTGTTAATTCCTATTTATTATTTTGTCACTTTCATGATATTTATTTTCTATGTTTTACTAAAGTCTTCCCATGACTTTTGTTTAGTTAGTTTTACACATTGCATCACTTTCTTATATTTTTCTATCTATTTTTTAAGAGCATAAGCTGACTTACTTGCAAGGAACTTTCAATATGCGTTCTTGTTTTCCATTACTGTCTCTTTAACCCCCTAACTCCACCATGGAGTTCTGAATTTTCTCTCCTTGCCTCAACATATGTGCCTTTCTGGCTGATTCTAGCAATGTTTTCTTTAAGATTTGTTGGTGAATTATCATTGAGAATTGCTTCTTGTTCATCATTGATGTACTGTTTCATTACCAAATTACATTAATAATTACTAATTTTTAAAGAGCAATAAATCTTGTCACAATATCTGAATAACTATTAAGTTGGAACTATAAATATAGTCATCAGTACCAAAACTTGTTTCGGTGTTGATAGCTAATAGTTTCCAACTTTTTAGTTATTCAAATATTGCCAGCCAAGACTCTATTTGTTGCTCTTTCTTGATTAATTATCCATTTTGATGTAGATATCTTACAAAATAAACAAAAAAAAAAAAACATATATGGAAAGTTTTAGTTTTTCTCTAGCATTATTATGATTATTTGTATACGAAATGATACATGGGAGTATGTGTAAAAATTTATGAATATAACATTTCAGAACTTCCTTCGAGTGCTGTTGAATTTCCTGATATATGCCGACATCTTCTAGGAAGGTGGGCAGAGTGGACGAGTATAATTTTTTCATTGGTAACTCTAGTGGGTGGTGCTGTTGTATATTGGGTCTTGATGTCTAATTTTCTCTACAATACTGTTCTCTATATTTATGGTAAGTTGTTTCAGTATTTTTAAAATTTAACTGTTAAGTTAGTATTTATTATAAAATATTGTTTTTTTTTAATCATTTTGAGAACTTTTAAATATTGAACCTTTTTAGAACTCATAAAATTATATGATTAAAAATTGGCTTGAAGTGTTTTATACCAAATTTTTAGCATTTTGAGTGCTGTGTTACTATGGAATCAATCTTGAAATCCCAGATATTTTGATGCTGTTCATGATTTATTATTATTACCAAAATCTATGAAATCTGACCCACTCACCATTATAATTACCGTCTATGCTAACTACGCTTAAATTCATACACTTTTTTTTCTGCATCACCATATCATCAGTCATAAATTATTTGCAGATATTGCAACACCAAACAAATTAAATTAAAGAAAGATGTTTATTAACTGGGTTATATTTTTCTGGATTTCAAACCATCACCTTTCGAGCAAACATGTTACAGTTTACATTCAACAATGAGTAAGTGAAACTGTTCAAATTGTAATGTAAAAAAAGATCTGATGTTGTAAAGTTGTAATTTGTCATCCTCTGATGTAAACAAAAAGATAGTATTTGAGTTCTGTATAAGTTGATCTTAGACTGGAAGACTGTTATCCTCAGATCAACACCTACATAACTGTACTTTTTTTAGATTAGAGAATGCCAAACTAGGACTTGAGATCTTTTGTCATGTCTAGTTTCACTTGCTTATTGTTGCATGTAAACTGTAATGTGTTTGCTCTGAAGGTGCTGGTTTGAGACCCACCAAAATATAATAGGTAATGAATGTATATTTTTATAATTCAGTTTGTTTTAGTTTTGTAATACCATTAAATTAAGTTATGAATAACATCCAACACCTAAGCTTGTCAATTGGATTATTCATCAATCATGAATTACATCTTCATACAACTTCCAGACATGATTTCATGTTCTTCCTCATTCTGCTGTATGATAATCATCTGCAATGCATTAATTTGGTAAAATCTACTCACCAGGTTGTCTCTGTCAAAAGCATTTCCTCTTGTTTGCCAAGTTCCTTGCATCGTATCTTTTCACACTTTCCTCATGATTAACATTCTGGACACTTGATATTACTTATTACTTTATTCACTCATCTCTCTTATAGAAAGGATACTGTAGAAAAGATCCTAGAGCTTCTCATTCTCACCACTATGAAAATTAATGCCAAATCTCTGTATTGTAGTTGGGGTGTGGTCTAAGCTAATCCTTACACAGTTGTGTTATAATTTCCATGTCCCTATTTTAACAGTATCCTCTTCATTGCAGCAGTTCACTTGCTTCCTGAATTTCATTTCTTTCCTTCCACTTCCTGCAGCACAAAATTATGAATAGTTAACACATTCTACCTCCTGCATTCCAAATTTGAAATCTTTTCATTTAATAACTGAACTTTTAACCCTTTCATTTGGCATTCCTCCTTGCACCATAGCACTACTCATGACACCACCATGCATTATTTCCAAACAACTGATCTCCTATTCAAGCTAATTCATGGTGTTATTAACATGTAAGTTATGGAATAGTAATCCAAGAACAGAGACTTACAGCTTTGTTATCCTGCATTGCTAGGCTACTTGTGTGCATTATTATTATTATTGTTTAAATGCAACTTGATTCCCGTGAGAACTAATCTTTTATCCAGTCTGCTAATGTATTATGCATCCCACCTTCCTTAATTTAAATACTGATTTGGCATTGTATCATTGATAAACTCAAGTTGTGTAATATGGAGCATATCCTGGAAGAGGAAAGTCACCAGCAGTGTACTGCATGGATATGGTTCATTTGTTACTGTTTAATTTATATGTAACTGATATTAGGAAAGTTTAAAGTGCAATATGCAGTTTTTTGCAGGTGATGCAAAAACTTAGGGAGAACTGTGAGGAGTGGAGTTGATTGCTTTTCAATTTGAGTAGAATAAACTGAGTGGGCAAGTAAGTGGAGCTAACAGTTCAGTGTTGTAAAGTGTAAGATTTTGAAAAGGTAGAAATTAGAATTGGATGCAGAGTATACAGTTTATGAGATATCTTTAAGGAGACAGAAGCAGGATCTGGGATAATGATAGGTAGGGATCTGAAATTTAGGATCACATAGCCAGAGTTGTGAGGATGTTACAACACATTATGCAGTGATGACTAGGGCATTAATTACTTCTAGGTGAAAGAGGTTATGGTTCCATTACAAAAGGCCTTGATCAGGCTTCATATGGAATCCTTTGTGTTTGGTTACCTGGTTTTCAAGATAATGCTAATGTGCTGGAAAGGATGCAGTGTAGAATGACTAGGGAAGTGTCAGATCTCTGGAATTATGAGTATGAGTGAGGACAGATGGAGAGAATGCCATTTGCAGAACCTGGCAGGAGGCGGAGGGACTGGTAAGGTCTTGTTACCAGTTAATATAGATCTAATTTAGCTTTATGAGTTACAGGCCAAAACTAGTCGTGTTTTTATATTAAAACCTTTTTACTTAAATCTCAGTTCTAGTCATTCAATTCTTTTTAAAAAATATGTATGTTAACCGAGTTAATGATCATTCTTTCATCTATAACCTTCTTGACGAGGCTTCTATTATTAATAATAAAAGAAACTTCAACAAGACACTGAAGAGGATTGGAGAAGTTTCTTTTATTATTAATAATAGAAGCCTCGTCATGAAGGTTATAGATGAAAGAATGATCATTAACTCGGTTAACATACATATTTTTTAAAAAGAATTGAATGACTAGAACCGAGATTTAAGTAAAAAGGTTTTAATATAAAAACACAACTAGTTTCGGCTTGTAACTCATAAAGCTAAATTAGACCTACTTATTAAAAACAACTACTGTCTGAAAGAATCTCGGATACTAAACGAACTCTCGCTTTTCTTTTCAATAAAAAAGAACTATTAGCGGAAAAACTGGAAGAATCTCTAGATAATGAAAGTTGGCATACCTTTAATATAAACTGTGAATCTCAAGCAGCCACAATACAATATAATAACAAAGTAAATCTTATCTTATAAGAAAATTTGAAGCATTAAAAAGAATATGACCACCATTCTGATGTTCCAGGAACTGCATATGGTGCACAACATTGATTTGTCTCATGTGTAACATTATTCGATCTCTCAAAGTTGGAATATCGGGTACATGTCCTTAATACACAATGCTTTTAAGAAATCCCCACAGCCAAAAGCCACAAGGATTGAGATCAGGCAATCTTGGTGGCCATAGCATGGGAAATGCACGACTAATGATTCTTCTGTCAGAAAAATGTTGTCGCAAAACATGCTGTACCTGAAGTCCAATGTGGGGTGGTGCACCATCCTGCATGAAGATGGCCGAATCGAGACATCCTCTTTGCTGCAGTTGTGGAACCCCAAAGTTCTGTAGCATATTGGCATACCTGTTAGCATTGACGGAACAGGTCACTGGTTCATTTTGGCGATTTTCCTCGTAAAAGGCACCCTGCACATTCGTCATCTCCTGTTCCACAATAGCAGTTGCAACTTGTTCAACTATTTGGTGATTGATTGGTTTGCATCCCCTGCCTACCTGCACTGCTAGAGTTCCAGTAGTTTCAAATCGGCGAATCAGTTTTCCTAAGTTTGTTACGCTAATCGGTCCTTTTCGTAAATTTTTCATACGCCAAAATCACGAAGACAAGCACTGGCATTATTGTTCCGCTGATAATAGAGTTTGACTAACAAAGCACGCTCACGTAAGGTAAGAGACATTGAAAAGCAGTTCGTCTACGAATGATAAGAAATCTCACAGGCTTTCCTTTTATTGCATGATTGCTCACAAGAAACGTGATAATGCAAATTAATGCATTTTACTCGGTTAACAGTGTCAAAATTTCCCCTGTTGGCGACTTTTGGTACTTTTTTTTTTCATTAAATCGAATCTCCATGTTCCACTGTGTACACTACCGAATATTTGTGTGTTTCATCCAACACATTACTCGCTAGAGGGCTCTGAACACTTGACATTATTTTATAATCACCCGGTAAATATTGCTTTTTTTTTTTTATGTGAATCCTACCTACATTAGGTTGTAAACCTATAACAGTGCTCTTCAGCCTTTTTAATACTTAACACCCACTTTTTTTGTAACTTTTGTGAGGGTAAACCCTCTTTCTACTCACTAATATTTAAATTGAAAAAAGTTACATACCCTACATAAAACTATAAAATTAATTGAAATCACCTTTAATTTAATGAGATCTTGAACCTGATGCTGAGAAACTGAGTGTTGGATATCTGGTTCGATTTTCATAAGGAACAAGCAAAGGTCTCCTCTTTCAGTGATTTCTCAGACAGTTTCTCTGTGTGGTGACTATACAAGGCATGTTCAAAAAAAGACCGAACTTTTGTTATAAAGACTTTATTACTCATTTTACAACATTTTAAGCACTGTCCCCTTCAAAGTAGTCCCTTCTACTGGTAATACACCATTCCCAACATTTCTTCCATTGTTGGAATGCACTTTCTGAAATGGTGTGCACTTCTCTTATCACATTTTCTTGAATCTCCTCTATGGTTTGGAAACGACATCCTTTCAAAGTTTTAAGTTTGGGAAACAGGAAAAAGACTACTAGGGCAATTGCATTGGCATGCAGTTTCTGACTGATTTCAACATGGTTCTCTTTCTGATCATTAATCAACAAACACAGCACGAATTTTGCACTGACACGATTCATCTGAAGTTTTTCAGTAAATTTTGATGGCAAGATCCTATGCTAATGCCTACTTCATCAGCAACTTTTCAGACAGTTAAACAATGATTACCACGAATCACAGCACAAACACCTCTCAACATGGTTGTCATCTGTTGATGTGGAAGGTCATTCAAGCCTGAGATCTTCACTGACCAACTTTCTGTCTTTTTTTAAAATGCTTAAACTATTCATAGCACTGTGTTCGGCTCATGCAGTGCTACCTGTATGTTTGGTTAAGCAATTGAAATGCCTCTGTAAACAATTTTTATGAAGCTTGCAGCAAATTTTCACACACACGTTATACTTCAAGCTTTCATTGTTGCATTGTCATTAATCCGACGAACAACTTGTACATGTGCTCACTTCAGTGGATGTTACTCGATGGCTAATACTCATAGCAGAATGGTTCAAGTGGCAGTTTGTTAGCAAAACTTGCTGCTAGGTATGCTTAATAGCTGCAGCATGCTCTCTGTGCTGGGGGGGGGTATGCTATTTAAAAAGTTCAGGTTTTTTTTGGATATAAGTCAGGATATAAACCTGAAATTTGGATATAAGTCGGGCATTTTTTTTTTTTTTTTTTTGGCAGAATTTTTGGTATCCACAACGATTAAAATTCGATTTGCTCTCTCATGATATTTAAGTTCTGATAGTTCTTCTTGACATGATATATCAGCCTCAGCAGCATTTGCAGTAAAAGGATTCGCCATCCAGTCATACACCTTCAAGTTCAAAATATCACTAAATAATTTTTCCATATCCAATTTAAGTTCATTGAGGTGACTACTGAACTTTCAATCTCCTCTGGAATTAAATCTTTTGTTGATGACACAGAAACTGATGAAATTCCCTTCTCAAAAGATTGTGATGGAAAAGATCAAGTTTTTTTGATAAATATTTTTGATGGAGGCTGGAGTTTGGATTGAAAGTGATAGTGGTGGGAGAATGTGTAGAAAGTTTATGCAAAGTGAGGAGTCGAAGTATGTGTCAGGTTGTGAGACAGTTATGGTTGAAGAAAGCCAGAATGCAAGTGAAAATAGTGGCTCGATAGGGAATTGCGGTGTACAAGATGGCAATGTGAGCGGTGATCTAAGAAAGAGTGAGAGCAATTATACAGAAAGAGAAAATGGTTTGAATGATAAAAAAAATGAGGAATTATTTGTAGGAAGTGAGATCGCTAGGCTGCGCACAGTGATACAAAATGCGCAGCGGCAATTAGAGCACCTGCAAAACTCTTTTCAGAGTGATTCGGCTAACGTAAATAAACAGCGTGGGAGAGTTTCCGAAATGAAGGAAAGAGTGTTGTATGGTGACTCGTTATTAAGAGGAGTAATAGATGGGAGTGTAACTAAATCGTACTTACCGGGTACAAAATTTAAGGATGTAAGTGAGAGTATTAGAGTGCAAAAACAGAGGGTGAAAGAATTAACAATTGTGGCGGGTACGAATGAATTGAAAGGTGATAAATTTTTTATGAGAGAGGACTTGAAAGTATTGTTAAAGGTAGCGAAAGAAAAGAGTGACAGAGTTAGAATGGTGAGTCTGTTACCGCGGTATGACAGAGAGGAGTTTAGAAGGAGGGCCATAATCGCAAATGACGTTATGCGGATGGTGTGGTGTGGAATTCGTGGACGTGTGGAATGAGTTTGATGGGCGAAAGGACTTATACAAGATGGATGGCCTGCATTTGAATGGATTTGGTGTGTGGAGACTGGAAAAAGTGTTGCTGAATGAAGTGAAAATGGATGTGCAGAACCAGGGAAACTAGAACTACCAAGGAGGGGGGGGGGAGTGGATATGCGGACATCAGTGAGACAGTTGAGTGTAAAAATGTATATAATGTACCTGAGCCAGCACTAAGGAAAAAAATGGGAATGGGACATTTAGAATAACGCATCAAGATAGGGGTGGGACAAAGGGATCACTGCAATTCATGTATACTAATGCCAGGAGTATTAGGAACAAGAAGGAAGAATTTTTGGCCTTGATTGGCTCTTCCTGGCCACAGGTTATTGGCATTAGTGAAACATGGCTGACGGAAGATGATATAGTTAGTGGGATAGAATGTGTAGGTTATAGTATGTTTAGGAGGGACAGAGAGAATAAAATTGGGGGAGGGGTGTTATTGATGATAGCTGATGAACTGCAGCCAAGGAGAATAGAAGCATTGCAGGATAGTGAAAGGAGCTCTTTTGAGGCTATTTGGTGTGAGATTGACACTGGCAGAATAAAATATACAGTTGGGTGCTGCTATAGACCAGGTGATGGAATAGATCGTGGAGATGGTATGCATAAACAAATTGATGAAATGAGTGGAAGGAGGGTAATTATTATGGGGGATTTCAACTATGGTAACATTGATTGGAAGGAGGAGAGGACACATGTGAGGAAGGAAATGGATTTTATTCAATTATTAAGGGATAACTATCTGAAACAGCATGTAATTGAAAATACTAGGGGTGTGAGAGTGCTTGACCTGGTAATAGTATCTGAGAATTTGACTGTAATGAATATGACCATGTTGCCACCTATTGGTGAGAGTGATCATAAGGTCTTGACCTGGGAGGTGGCTAAAGGTGTGCAAATTGTGATTAAGACAGGGTATATGTGGAATTACCATGCTGGCAAGTATGACAAGCTTAGGAGATTGCTTGGATCAGTGCCATGGCATGTACAACTGCAAGGGCTGGACATCGATAGAGCATGGAAAGTGGTCAAAGAGCATTTCCAGGAGGTTATGGCTGATTGTATACCTAAGGTCCGAATTGTGAAACAAGGATGGGTTAAATGGATGAATAACACCATTAAGCTTGAGCTTCAAAAAAAGAAACAACTATGGAGGGAATTTAAAGAAAGGGGTGACCTGCAGGCACACGAACGGTATAAAGTGCAGGCCAGAAGGGTAACGAGTGTGGTAAAAACAACAAAAGCCGATTAAGAAAGGAAACTAGCTATGCAAGCAAAAGAGAATCCCAAACAGTTCTTTCAATATGCTGCAAGCAAGAAAAAAACTGTACATGGCAAAATGATTTTAAGGAATGACGATGGTAAAGAGTTCACTGAACCATTCGATATAGTGGAGTTACTGAGCGCACACTTTGCAAAAGTATATCATCCAGGTGGTGACGTTGAAAAAATGAAGGAATCATTAGTTTATACGGGAATTGTGATGAATGAAGTGGAG